>NW_019267788.1:59984-202601 GCF_002742605.1 Olea europaea var. sylvestris
CCTATCTGTACAAAAGTCAAAAATGAAAATTCGTAAAAAATTTCAAGTAGGACTTATCTAGTTGAAAGTTGAAACTATTAAAAATAGTCCAGCATTTGATCTAATCCAAAATTTTTTTATATTTTTAACCACATATTCTTCAAAAGTTCACTATTCAAAAATATTGTGTTTGCCAAATAATGGCGCCATCAAATAGGGCCATAGTATTTTATAATTTTAGATTTTGGTATGTATTATTTTAATTTTTTAATTTTTAAATGATTAAAAATTTAAAATATTATTAAAAATAAGAGAACGTTTTTGCCCTCTAAGCTCGTAAAGCTTAAAACTTGGCTTTCACGTCTAATCATACGTTATGCTTTTTAGAACACCGCTCTTATGTAACAAAGTTGGAAATGTTCTATATTTTCACATAGTATTGCACATTTTCTAGACATTGTTGTGGCACCCTAAAAATGATTGCATTTCATAAGGTTGATTACACATGGAACTGAAGAATAGACATAGGTGGATCATTACTGAAAAATGCATTTCATTATTTGATTGGGGCATGAGCACTCTCTTGTAACAAGATTGCTTCTCCAACATTCTGAGACTTTGTTAATCATTTATGATGGTTCGCCCTCTTAACAGGTATATGATTTGACTCAGCTCGTCAGTGCCGTTTACTTTAGGAGTTATAATGGCCTTACAAAGATTCAAAGGACTGAATGGAACAACCGGTGAATAATGTTCATAGTTTTATTAACTATTTTTCTAATACTTTTTTAACTTTATTTGTATTTTTTTGCAGTGGTGTCTCTACTCTTCATGCCATTTTTATTTCAATTACATCCTTGTACTTTGTCTTTTGGTCCGATCTTTTCTCTGATTACCATTCTGCTGAGCTTATTACATTCCGAAATTCACCTGTCTCAACATTTGCACTGGGGGTAAGATTCTGACGCATCTTTAATGTTTTTAAATGGATATTCATGTGTTATTATAATTTATTTTATTTGTAAGAAGGTATTTTTTAGTGCTTGCAAGCATGTCATTTGTACTTAAAACCTAAACCATATAGTTTTATCACATCATTTTCAAGTTTTTATCTTTTTTGATGATATTTTTTATATTTTTTTGGGGGTGGGGGTGGGGATGGATGAGCTTGGGAGTTGTGTTGCATGGACACTTAAACTAGGATGACGTATCCATATCCAGTATGTGTTGGACATTTGTCGAATACTGATACTCCTCGAACACTCTAACATGTTCATTTTTCTTTCTTTATCATAAATATTATATATTTTTTACTCAAAAATTATTATTGAATAATAAATCAGTACTCTTATTTAAAAAGTTTCTTTAAGAAAAATTAATAATAAGTTTAAAACTAAATTTAATACTATATAAATGTAGAATTTTAAAAAATTTAATCAATAGCGTATCAGCTTTGTCGGTGCATCATTGGTGGGGAGATGTCCAATTGGATGGGAGGGCTTTATCTCTAAGGTCTCTAGATTGTCAACTAATGGATTTGCTCATTTTACAAAATAGCCTTCATAATCCAGATAATATTTTACTCTTGAACACGATTGTTGTAATTTTTTCCAAACCGTAGCATGTTCGTTTTCATTTTCTGCGTTGCTAAGGGAAAGAAAAATTATTTTTGTCAACCAGAATAAAACTGAACCTGATTTTCTCTTTGAAGTTGCCTAGAAAGCTAAAACACAATACAATGATGGTTTATCTGTGCGGTAAATCTGTATTAAATATGTTTCTTATTGAAGAATGAAGGCATGAGATCAACAATGTGTGTTCCTTATGTTCAATATAAAAGATCTAAGCAAGTATCCACAAAATTATCCATGTTCGCATCTCGTTATTGTCTTGATCTATGGTGAAATATGGTAAACATAAGATCGTTATCTAGGCTTCAGGTGAGGCTGGAGTACCCTTTTTTCCATGTAAGATTCACTTTATCCCTTTGGTGGTGTGACTTCTGGCAGGTGTCTGTTGGGTACTTCATTTCAGACCTTGGGATGATTTGTTGGCTGTATCCTTCCTTGGGCGGAGTAGAATATGTAAGTTTATTGCAAAAGAAATTCAATTTAGGTTATATCTGCTTTTCCATGAATGTCAGTTCCGATATGTGGATTTGCTGCCCCTGAAATTATTATTTTAGGAATACTGTTGTTCAGATTTACTGGGTGATCCATACTCGATTAAGTGTATGCTGCTGAATGTGGCTATGTAGGAGATACGATGCTTTTGAAATTAACATCTAGATAGAATTTGATGCAGATTCATTCGTTCTCTTTACTACATATGCTTGGTCTTTGTTTTTCCTTCAACGTGATTTATAGCCACAAATGTCGACTCTTTCTTTCCGTTTCTACAAGTTCATGGAGTTCAGGATTCCAATTTAAAGATTATTTGTCAACTTCCTTTCGCTTCGGAGTTCGAGTAGTATACATGGAAAAGTTTCACGCTCTGTCTATTCTTGAAGAACAAATTCGCTTGATAGAAGATGCTCAATTTTTATCACGAGTTCATGAGAATAACAGTTCCTTTGCTGTTTAATTTCCAGGTTATCCATCACTCTCTTTCTGCAATAGCAGTATCATACTCCATGCTCACTGGGGAGGGGCAGCTTTACACCTTCATGGTCCTAATATCCGAGGTGACAACCCCAGAGATCAACATGAGATGGTGGGTTCTCAGATTTTGTAGAAAAAGGAAAATGATCTATGAAGTTTGTTTCATGAGTTGAGTCTGTATTGAAGGATTTATATGTTTATTTCACAGGTATCTCGATATTGCCGGGTTGAAGAGATCCAATGCATATTTGATTAACGGCATTGTGATATTTTTTGCTTGGTTGGTGCGTAACTTAGACACTTTAATTACCATTTATAGCAATGTAAACCTATATTATCAAAGTAAAATTTCCTAGAGTAACCAAATGTAAGCATGAAAGTCCATGGCATGCCAAAAAATGACTATGTCAATGATTCTATGAGTTGACAAGGAGGAAGCTTCTTTCTGATTTTCATTTTTATAGCATGCCTCTGTGATGTAGCCTTGAGCATGCTAAGAAAAGAAGTATTATTTTTACAAAAAAATAGGTGCATACTTTCTACATAAGTCAGGTTTTGACAAAAGAAAAATTAAAAGGTAACAAGTTACTTTTAAGCTTACAAAACATGCTCCTTATATGATCATGGGCAATTATATTCTTTTGGTCTATTATGACTTATTTTTACTCTTACTACGTTATATTACGAAATGCAGGTGGCAAGAATTCTTTTGTTTGTTTACTTGTTTTACCATGTCTATCTACACCATGATCAGGTAACTGTCTACTTAGGACCTCGTGGTCCTTTAAAGCCTAATTGTTTCTGTCCTTTCATATCACTGGGATAATAAGATTCACAATGCCTCATACTCGACTCCTTTGGGCTTAAAATACTTATTCAGGCAATACATGCGCACACGTATTTCTGTAAATGGCTCCCAATTATTTTATTTTTTTAATTAGCGCAAAGAGGCTGCTTGGAGTGTATCTTGTGATTAACCATATATTTCTGCCTTAAAAATTTAAAAACAATAATGGAATTAAAACTATGCTAATTCTAGTAACTCAAAGAGAGTAGACCAAATCAATTTCACTTCTCTCATTCATGCATTCTTGTTTTCACTTCTTTAAGAAATTCGCTATATTGTTCCGAGTTCTGATTCCCATGCTTTTGATTCTTTCACTATAACTTTTTATGTCATGGATCATGGGGTAGCACACAACATTATGCAACTTTATGGATGTTTCTTGAAATTCTTGCAGGTCATGAGGATGCACACCTTCGGTTATCTTTTGGTATACTGTGTACCCTCAGCACTTGCTACCATGAACTTGATATGGTTTGGAAAGATTCTCAAGGGAATTATAAAGACCATAGCAAAGAAGCAGTGATGCCTGCTATAAGATTCCCTTGCCATGAGATGGAGATAAGCTGATGTCAAAACAATGTTATTGCTAATTCGTTGTACCGAGAGTAAAAAGGATTCTCAAGACTGGAGAAAAGATGGCGGGAAGCATAGAAGGCGAAGAGATGTCAAACATAACTTGATTTCTCAGGTTCGTCGGAAATGAATATCTTGTAAATGGCTAGGGATGCATGAACTTTTACGTCGCTTTTGTTGTCTCGAGCTTTTGTAATTTTGTTTTAGTGCATACCTTTTGCTGTTTTGTCCGTCTCATGAAAAATAACTGTTTAGAATTGGGACATATCGTTAACCTCAATGTGCTTTTGTCTCTGAAATTATTCCCGCTGATGGAAAATGCTCGTGTTACGTGCCTTAGCATATCCTTTTTTGCTGTTCAAATAACTGTTCATCCAATGAATTATTGACATATGATCAATAATTAATATATCATCTCAAATTTGCTCTCAATGACTTCACCACTAACCAATTAAATTGATGAAATGTTAATAATTCATTGGATGGACAGTCATTTAAATAGCAAAATTGGACAGCAAATCTCAATTTAGCGTTGGTATAGTTAAAGAAGCTTAAGTAAAAGGCAAATTTTGCATAATAAATCGGTTTGGCAATGATGAGTTAGGCGGTAGACTTTATTAAGCGAGATATGGTTACTGCTATTTTGTGCAGCTTTCTTCACACCATTGGACAGTGTTAATGAAAGACAAAAGTTCTTGTAATCAGCATATGATCTTCCGAATTCTTGATTATTTAATATCTATGTTCTTCTGGATAGAAATATGTCAATTTGAATAATATCGTAAATTTAGTTAGGGCTGGACAAAAGTATTCAACCTCACCGAGCATTCGATTCTTCTTAAGTTTAAATTGGTTATGGGGAATTGTCCGTTTATGGTTCGATTATCGATTTTAGACCCAAAACAAAAGAATCGAGGTAACCCTATTGTTTCCTTTTTGAAAATTCATTATTTTTATTTTTAACTTGTATTGAGATGGAACTTTGTGTGTATATATACACACATTGATGTGTGTGTGTGTGTACATTGTTATGAGAACAATTACGAACATGTAGCATAACTGTAGTATTAATCTGTAGATACTGTTTTTAATAAAGTGCAAGCATTGCTTCATTAATCAAGAGATAATAAACACATTGATAAAGAGAACAAAATTCAAAATGGGAAAGCTAATTCCAGTCTGGAACTATCGAACTGATGCTTTCACGCATGCTTCTTTCATAGAAAGCCTAAGTTAGGAGTCAAGAAAGTTTCAAGTGTTGTGAAGCTGCAGCCAATGAACACTCTGTTATCTGAAATCCAATTCTTTCCTTCTCTAAATCATAATCAACTTCCACATTTTGTTGCTGAAAGCTTCAACAATCGCAGCTGATCCATAATTATTGTCACTCTCATCCATGCTCCAATTCGGCAAACGTTTCACCACACTAGAGTTGGCGCGCCCATGGCATAGAGAAATGCAATTCAAAAATTATTTTGTTTTGATCATTTCTTCGATTTTTGAATTGTAACGAATTCTGTTCCTCTATTGGACTTAGATTATTCAAGAAATGTAACGTGATATAAGGTATATCATCAACAAGAATGTTATTGGTTAAACATGGAACTTGCAAGTTAAGATCGACTCATGTCCATTGCTGGACCTACTCATGGTCCTGGTGGGTTACAATCACCTATATGTGTTCTTATAGAATACATAATTTTTTTAGTAACTTTTTAATAAATTTGATTGTGAATTACTAACTTCAAATGTTTGCATTCGCCACTGATCATGTCCTCTCCTCGACTTCCTCAGCTATAGGGAACATATCGATTATCATTCCCCCATTGCCAAAAGAATCAAATTCTTTTTAGCACTAGTGTTGGTGCAGTGACATTGCCGGCAGTTATGGCCTCTAGACCAATATTATAGTAGTTTGGGTACATGGAACTCTTCAAAATTGGTGTAAATTGCAAATACTCTTTTGATGAGATTGCTAGATCTCCTACAACTGGAGGGGTTGAAATTGTTGGCAAATTTGAAAGGCAAGAAACAGTGAGAGAAACCCTTTTGAAGAAACTCTATTGTGGAGGGAGTGAGAGTGGTAAACTTGGGAATCTCCCTAGTGGCATTATAGGGATACTTGAATGGATTCCAAGGATATGTGATAGGTGTAAATTCTACACCTATTTGAGCCATCAAAAGTGGATATCTGGAAGTCAAATGAATGAGATTACGACTTTATTTAGTTAATTTTAAATGTTGTAGGATGAACTCAAGTTTGGATGGCTTTTGATCAAAAGAAGTAAAACTTGGTCAAAGAAGGTCGAAAAGGGAAGAATTTCAAAATTTGAGGACTAATCGCAAATGTTCAAAAGTTGATTCGGGCAAGGAATGAAGATTGAAAATCACACAAAGTGAATTGGATGAATCAACAACACGAACTTTCATAATTGCATTAAGAAAGGAGTCATGCTGAACAAAAGAGCAAAAACTAGGGACCAAAGTAAACGTGTCCAAACTTGTAGGGGTGCGATCACAACCCCTCAATGTTGACCAATAGATAATGAATTAGTTGGGCTGTGTGGTCGCAGCCAACTATGCTGTGCTATATCACAATCTATTTCTCGACAGACGTTACAGATTCCTCTTTATTGTCAACTTCCTTATGGAAACTACTTCGTACGTGAATTTCGACCTAATTTCGGCCTCTATGAATACAAAAACCTCTCATATCATATAATATATCAATTTTTGAAATGAAGGAAGGGCTATTATGGTAACTGCTCCCCTGATATATATATACATACACACGCACACCACAACAGGACAGCACCCTATCCAAATTCTGTCCAAAAAGCATGTACTTGAGGCTTAAACCTTAATATGGTAGTAGTTCAAAATTATAAGGGAAGAAATATCTTCCATAAACTCAGCAAACAAATCACCATGATCTTAGTACTATGATCTGATCTTTCCAGCATGAATTACTCACTCATTGTAATTAAGTGAATTAGGAACATAGTCAGGGATTTACTTATACCGTATGCACTAAAATAGCTCCTTATTTTTAGAAATCATGTATATACACATGTATACTATGAATGAAGGGAAATTTTACATGTACAGAATTTCACCTCATAGAAGTTTGCCAGAATAGAGACAATGTGTGAGTTCCATGTATAATAAAAAATGCCAAAAAAATCACTCACCCACCATACTTGTGAGTTGTCTGTGAAGGTTCTGTAAGTTTTTTAAAAGGTTGAACCCCAACCTTAAGGGTTCCCCACCGCCTCTTCCCTTGAGCATCGTGAGAGAGGTTAATCGCGGGATGTGCCCGTATACTATGAATGAAGGGAAATTTTACATGTACAGAATTTCACCTCATAGAAGTTTGCCAGAATAGAGACAATATGTGAGTTCCATGTATAATAAAAAATGCCAAAAAAATCACTCACCCACCATACTTGTGAGTTGTCTGTGAAGGTTCTGTAAGTTTTTTAAAAGGTTGAACCCCAACCTTAAGGGTTCCCCACCGCCTCTTCCCTTGAGCATCGTGAGAGAGGTTAATCGCGGGATGTGCCCCAGCAGATCAGAGAACAAAAGCTGTCTTTACACCTGTACCCACAAAGAGTCCAAATTCATGTTTCTATAAATTTTTTATGTAAGTGCAGCAAGGTTCATGAATGAAAATGTCACAGCATTACCAATATTTGAGTGTTTGTATAAAATTCCATATACTTATAATTTTATCTGTTGTCTAGCAAATGTGTGCTTAAGTGACAATCCATCCTCCAACAATAATCCCAACCTCCCTCGAGAAAAATGATAAGCTCCATCAAGATTCAACTTTTTCACTAAGTCATATGCCGCACCATCTTACGTGGAGCTACAACGGAATTTTTTCATCCTTCACAATCCAAATCGTGTCCATCCCCTTCACTTAGCTACAACTAGAATTCATCTTGTGCATTCACATGATTAAATTTAGGCCTAACTTTAATATCACATACACGATTTAAATTTTCGTTCTAAAATGTTAATTCATTAGTTAGAGTAGAACAAATCTTTTTCTATCCATTATGAATCACCCTTAAACTAGAATTTTCTTGAATGCCACATCTTAATAGATAAACACACCCATCAAGTTGAGTTCTGTTTTTATTAAATTCTAAAATACGCGACTAAGACGAAATTAAGTAAGGGCATTCAACTTTTAATTTATTCCAAATGGGCATTAGTGATTAGTGGATACCGATGTACTCATTAACTTTGGTGCAGTCAATTCACCCAACTTTCATTTTTTGCACATCTAGTCATTCAACTTCAATTTGGTGCAATCAAGTTACCTCACTTTGATGTGCTGGCAATCTACTCACTTTGCCCATTGCCACGAGATTTACTAAAGCGACATGTTGCGTGGACATTAAATTTACTAGATAGCTGATGTATAGACATGTGATTTTAGTTCATATATTTTTTTTAAAGATGGATGATGGTATCGTTTTGTGAACTTCCATTTTCTTGCACATCGAATAATTCAGCTTCAATTTGGTGCAATCAAGTTACCTAACTTTGATGTGCCGATAATGTACACACCTTGCCCATTGCCACGAGTTTAAGTAACATGTTGCACGGATATTAAGTTTACTAGATAACTGATATATAGACACGTGCTTTTAGTTCATATATTTTTTAAAGATGGATGATGGTATCATTGTGTGACGTGCACATACACATCAATCATCCGTTAAAAGGTCCGTACGAACATATTGTGTTAGTTCAAGTAATGGAGTAGTAGAGGGATACTTATTACCAAAGTTTGAGTTATCCACTTTAAAATTACGGCATAGAAATTTCTAAATGTCTTCGTGCTGGACTTGATTTTACCAAAGATAATGAGAACGTAATTCCCAGGCATTCATTTGTTGGAAAGATCATTTCTAATATTATGTCGAAACAATATACAAAGCACGACTGAAAGTCAAATCAAAGGCCATTACTTGAATGCTACTACGGGTACATGGGAAGAAATTATCAAAATATAATTTGGATTATTACATTAGTAGCAAGGACTCAAAATAACACAAATCGATTTATCAAAAAGAAATTCAACGACTAAAAAAAAGACTAATTCTTTCGCGCCCTTCATTTCTTTATATGGAATGGAAACATAATGAAACCGATTTTCAAAATGTCTTAAATATTACTCGATATCCTGGAACATCAAAGGCCGAAGACGACGACATGACTAGATCTGCAAGCAAATAAAAGTTGGAAACTCATTTTACCAAATCAAAGACGAGTGATCAAGATACAAAGTTGAGTAACCCATAATACATTTACTTATATATATTTCTAAAGAACTTATAACTGTGCCACATGACTGCGAGACTACTATAGGCTACTTCCTAGTCTCCTTTACAGATTATATATCAACTTCTTGTTGCTCTCTCTCTCTCTCTCTCTCTTATTTATTTATTTATTTTGGGACAAACAGTTAGTTCGGAAATGTTAATATTATTCCTCTAGTACTTGTAAGTTTGTAACCTTTTTAAATTACAATCAAACAGAGCCAACATCCTCACCTGATACGCCATTAAGTCACCACCCATTCATTTATACATACATAAGATGACCTTTTAAGAACAAAATTAAGATTTAATGACCCGAGAATCGCAGTCGATACTAAGATTATGCTTACCAGAGCTGTTATGATTTTCATAGCAGAAATTAACTTAAGAATATTTTTCTTGGCATACATTTCATAGAAAAAAAATCAGAATACTGACGTATCAAGAGACATTGAACTTCCAAGAATATTACACATAAAATGACTGGGTTTTCTATTAATTAATGAAAATTCACATCCCGCACTAAAGCATAATTAAGCAGATTGTTGTACCAGTTTCATAGCACATGACAGGCCAAAGCCAAAAACTTATATTTGAAAACTGATGAAAATCTGAGAATTTTTCTGTACATTTCAAAAGACGTACACATAATAGAGCCGCTAAAATTTTTTATGATTTTACTTTAATACATCCATCTGCAATGAGAAATATACATCACCTTTAAGAGCAACAAGATGAACTGGCTGCCCTCTCTGCTGGTCTCTGATTATCCACAAGAACCATGCCTGACGGGTTTGGTGCTGGCTGCAGACGAGGCAGTCTCTTTGCTGTTGATGCACAACAATATTAGAAAGTAAGAAAAAATATGAAAAGGATTCAGTATGGTCTTTGCGGCACAATCGATGTTAGTATTGTTAAATGTCATATGATAGAAACTTTATAGTACGATTCCCAGAACAGAATGCAACGGTGTGAAGAAGAAAAAACACACCAAAAATAAAATAAAAAATAAAATAAAATAGAATAAGAAGGGAACAACAATGGAGATATTTACAACAGTTCTGAGAAATTTTCAGTTGAATTTTTGCATTATGTAGCAGTAGCATGTACAAAAATACTCATTCTTACTAAGCCCCTATGTGCTTTAGCTAAAAATCAGACTTTTAGTAGATTTTCATAAAAATTGATCAATTATGTGTTAGAAAAGTTGATAGAAGTTGTAGATCCCATGAAATGTGTGGTTGAAAATGAGATTAACGAAAAATGAATTTGACGAAAAACGAGGCTAAACAGGGGCTAAGTAACTCCAGGGGCCTTATAATTTCTGTTACAGGAACCAGATGCTGGACAAGCTGTGATTTGAACTAAGAGTGTGTTTGATTGACATGGAAAATATTACATAGAAAAGAAAATGTTTTCCATCTTTTGTGGAAAATAAAAACCACCTCTAGCCAAGGAAAATATTTTCCTTAAAAACAAGGAAAATTAGGCATATTTTCAAAAGTTGGAAAATGTTTTCCATGGAAAAAAATAGCAATCAAACACTCCAAGTAGGAATTTGGGTGGAAAATTGATATTTTCCATGGAAAATAAATGTAATCAAACACATCCTAAAAGAAAGCAGGCGGTGGTTTTAGCTGTTTCTGTCAATATTATTGAATGAACACGGAATGTACTACACAACTGAAAATTGCATTTGTGTTTATAATTCTCCGTTGAAAGTAAAGACAGGAAGGAATTACAGTTCAAGAACCCTGACACTCTCTCACAAACTCTCCTATTCTGGATGAATCCCCAGAATAAAATCCAACCCCGTTTTATATAATCGAAGCTTAGCCTTAATCTGTAAGATTCCCCAATTTACCCCCTAACAAACTAATGTAAAGATGTAATAACAAAAACTCCTGCATGTGCACTCTGCTGCATGTGAGAATGGCTGCCTTGCTTATTCTGCCTCGCGTATGTAATCTTAGCTAACCTTTTTTTTCTTATCAATAACTTCCATGAAATGTTCTAAGCCCAAAACTCCAAGAAAAGCCAAGGCTAGGGTAATCGAATGGAGATATTGAAATTCACTCTCTCTAACCACTAGCTGTACATTAGTTTTACCAGACTATCATAAAGAGTTAGTATTCCTGTCACCCAATTTTATAATTACACGACTTCTAAATATTTAGTATTTGCAGATCAAATTGAATAATTAGGCATGGGTGCAAAAATTTCAAGTGTGTTTTCTATGTTTCAATATATTATTCTATATAGTATTAATTGGAATGTTTGACTATTATTCAATAGGGTAATTGGCACAGGACACCTTGTCCTTTCCATGTTTCGTGCAATCAATCATATCCTTTCGTTTAAGCGTGATACACCCTCAAATCAACCAAACATTGTGTAAAACAATCCTATCGCCCAATTCCACCATCAAAGCTTTGTAAATTGATGATTTACCCTTGTCTTTAATAAACAAAAAGAAAAGAAATAATTACAGTCAAAGTCACAATTTTTTTCAAAAAGTGCAAACAAGTTCCAATTAAAATAAATGAAAGATGAGAAGAATATTCAAAAAAAAAAAAAAAAAAAAAAATTTTTCTTCCCTCTCTTCTCTTCCTCCCACTTCCACTGCCACCTTTCAAGCCAAAAAATTTGGGCCAACCAAAAAAAAAAAAACTCTTTCTTCTCCCATCAACCCCATGTATATATACATGTCCAACAGAAGCAAGGAATACACCTGCCACCTTATGAAAGAAGTTGAACCTTTAGTCTTTCTTTAAGAGATTTTTCTCCCACACAAAAACTTTTGTCGAAGTCATGTGTTTTAACTTCATCACATACTAGAACTCCGGATTTGAAATCTTCTTGAATTGTATTGAAGGAATCTTGAATAGTGTTGATAAAAGCTTGTCGGCCATTTGTCATTTGTCAGCATCTTCTTTTTAAAATAATGATTTCCTTTTATAAAGTAGCTTTAATAAAGTTCATAAAAATGAAATTTCCTTTATTAAAGTTTGTCCATTATTTGATTGACAACAGTGCTAGCAGGAATAACTTTTGAGATGACAAATATAATTGAAAGAGAATATCTATTGAGCTACAAACTCAATATCTTCGATATTCTTCAAATAACTAGGTTCAAATAGTCATTTTGAATTTCTTTGAGTTTCTTGCGCTATCAGTTCATCAATATCTATCCTATAACAGTCATCTTCATTGCTTTGGGCATAATCTGTTTCTGAACTTGTTTGAGAAGAGCTATCTTAAAGTGATTTTGATTTCTTTAAAGTTGTTTCTGCCAAAGAAGCAATTTTCTCTGCAATAATTGCTAATTCTACGCTTGATTGTGGCTTTAAAAACTATTTTGCCCAAATATAAAACTATTTTCTTGCAGCTTTGAAAGCTACTCTTATGTGAAGTCCTTTTAATAGATAATAATTTCTATTAAAATCGTCTTCATTAGTTAAACTTCCATTCTCCAACCCCCAATTTCTGGTTGGATTGGCATAATTTGATTAGTAATGGTTTGACATGATCAATGAGCAGCTGCTTTATTATTAACATTTTGTTACTAGACACATACCCTCTTGAGCAGCCATTCTCTGGGCTTTTTGTCACTAAAGTGGAAATAATTTACAAATTTCTTCTTGTGATGGAAGTCTCTAGCTTATAGGTCTACTTGTCCATGCAGGCACGGGCATTTCTACTCATATCTGGACAAGCTATGCTGGCATTATCATGACTATATCTGTGATTCCTTTCATAGTTGTCCAAATACCACTAATTCTCCATTCATATTCAGGAAGACACTTGACTGTAGATTGCTCTTATTCTCTCTGTTTCACTTCTGATCTTTTACCAGGTATTATCACATTCTGGCATGTTGTTTTGCCTATGTCTTCATTGCATATCTTCATATTGTATTTTTCAGTTATCATTCAAATACACGGGAGAAGCTTCTTTGAGATTATTTGTGGAAAAAGCTTCTTTTGTTGGTGTACAATCTTCGTAGCCATGACCATACTATAATGTCATCCCTAAATATCGCATTTTGAAAAATTGGCAATTACTTCAAAGAAAATTGCTTTTTTGGCAAAAACAACTTCTAAGAAATCAAAATCAATTCAAGATAGTTCTTCTCAAATAGGTTCAAAAACAGGCTATGCACAAAACAATGAAAATGCTATGGGATAGATATTGATGAACTGAAAGCTCAAAAAACCCAAAAAACTTCAAAATGACTGTAAACTCATTTATTTAGAAGCATATCAAAGCTATTGGGTTCATAACTTAAAAGATATTCTTTTTCAATTATATCTGTCACCTCAAAAGTTATTCTTGCCAGCATTCCAGTCAATTAAGTAATGGACAAACTTTAATAAAGGAGATTCCATTTTTATCAACTTTACTAAAGCTACTTTACAAAAGGAAACCATTATTTCAAAAAGAAGATGCTAACAAGTGATAAATGGCCGACAAGCTTGTATCAATACTGTTCAAGATTCCTTCAATACAATCCAATAAGATTTCAAATCCAAAATTCTAGTATACGAGGAGATAAAGACTCAAGACTTCGATAAGAGTTTTTATGCGGGAGAAATATCTCTTAAAGAAAGTTTAGATTTCCTTGTAATCTAAAATTTCTAATATCCCCTGATTTTGTAGTCAAAACATTATGCCCCTCATTTTGCAACAACAAAGGAGAGAAATCCTCCCTAATATAGCAATTATAGGTGGGATTTTTCCCCCTGGTTTGCTTGTCAAAGGGAGAAATCCCCCATGATTTTGCAATTACAAGGGGACCTTGTAGCGATCCACTGATTATATAGCTACAGGGAGAGTTGGGGATTTCTCCTCGAAGTTCATTGACGGTGATGGTAGGTGGCATTGGAGGTTTTTTTTTTTTTTTTTTTTTTTTTTTTTTTTTTTTTTTTAAGATATTATTCAATTTCTTAAATTCTCATATTTGATATTTAAAAATCAACGAGTCCAAAACTTTATTTTCATGAGCAAATCAAAGACATTTTTTAATGCCTAAATTTGTGGTAATCCTATGAATCAACAAAAACTAAACGGTGATCATTTCACTACTCATTTGTTATCAAAGGAATTTCGAAAACGTGTCATTCATATTTATTTTTTAGCTTTCGCGCTACATTACCTAGTAAATATGAACAAGAGTGGGTGAGATGCTTGTCATTGATAGCTTATTGTATTTGTTTTCAACAGTGATGAATTATCACGCATGAATTAATTTGTTAGTCATAAACATGGACAAGATTTGGTGAGATATTCTCGTCATTGATATCTTGGTGGTAATTGTTCTAATGTTTTAGATGGCGGTTGTCGGTGCTCTCATGTGTGGGTCGTGGACGGAGTTGAAGCTATCAACGCTAGAGGTTTGGATGTGGGTTGGCTAGAGAACAAAATGAATTTTATTTACTCTTTCTTTTATATCTCTAATTGAGAGGAAAGGAGAGTAATGGTTGTGGTGGTGAAGGGGGTTGGGTGAGGGTAGGTAGTGTTGGCTGGAAAAGAAAGAGATTTTTTTAAATTTTTAATTTTTCTTTGCTTTTTTTTTTTTTAAAAAAAAAATTGTTTTAATAGGATCTCGTTTACTCCGTCTGAAAATTTGGGATCTTATGGCACTTATTTCTTTATTTTTTTCTTTTCTTTTGTTTATGTAAGAATGAAGATAAATTCATCATTTTACGAGGCTTTGATAAAGGAATTAGATGTCATGGTTGTTTCGCACAACATTTGGTTGATTTGAAAGTGTATTGCGCCAAAATGAAAGTTGAGTCAATTTGCATAAAACATGGAAAAGATAGGGGTGTTTTGGGCCAATTACCCTTATTCAATATATATTAATTGGAACAGAAAATTTTCAAAAAAGGGAAAACTGAAAAAGGAGTGGAAGAAAAAATAACTTGCCTCTTCTGGAACCTTTCTCGCATCTAACAAATCAGCCTTGTTCCCAGCAAGCGCCATAACCGTGTTAGAGTTTCCTAATTCCACAAGAAGAATAAAGAAATAAGAAAACTTCAAAACAAGCAAAAAAGATTTAAAATTAAAAACTAAAAAAAGTTTACAATGAATTTTTATTTTTGTTCTATTTCCTTCAGTAAATTAGCATAAATGCCAGAAGTTATCCATATTAACAGCTTCAGAAGGCTAACTAATAAAGCCAAATCCTCTTAAAATAAGCTCCAATTTAATAGAGATTTTTAAGGAATAGATTTTGTGAAAATTGATTCTTTTGGAGAATGTGTAGTTAAAAATGAGGGAAAAGTTATGGATTCACATGTAAAATTATTTTATTGAGAAAATGTATGGTTGATTGGGGGAAAAAAAGTTTTAGAAAACGAGGGCCAAACAGGGGCTAATTGACTTTAGTTATGCTGTAAAATAACAAAGAGTCAATCAGGAAACATCAAAATATCAGCCAGCAAAATCCAGAATATAAAGTACCCCCACCTCCCAACCTCAGTAAATTATAAAATAAAACCAATCAATAAAAATTCAAAAAGAAAAGAAAAGAAAAAGAAACCGAAGCCATTTTTGCCAATCAAAGGAAATGGAATTTACCTTGTGCTTGAAGCTCCCGAACCCATTTTTTGGCCTGCTCAAAGGATTCCTAGAAAGAAAAGAAATTAGTTACAACATACAACTCGGACTATATGATAAAATGTCATTCAGTCTCCCCTAACCTACTGTACCAAGACGAACAAAATAACGATGATGAGCGAAGACACAATCATAAAGTGGGCAATAAGCACTTACTTGGTTTGAGATATCATACACAATCACAGCCGCAGCAGCTCCCCGATAGTACATTGGAGCCAAGCTGTGATATCTCTCCTGACCAGCTGTATCCCATATTTCAAATTTTACATTTGTGTCATTCACAGCCACTGTTTGTGAGAAAAAGGCAGCGCCAATAGTTGATTCCTACATCATAAAAAGTAAAGTTCTACTTCCAGGGGCCAGAAGAAAATTTATTGCGGTGCGTGCACATGCGAAAAGTATAATTGTACAGGGTTTGGACCAACCTGAAATTCAATAAATTGCCCCTTTACAAATCGCAGGACTAGACTGGATTTTCCAGCTCCAGAATCTCCAAGAAGCACCTAGGTAAAAGTAAATCTCACAAAAGTTATCAACATTAAAAATGAAGGCGAGAAACGAGAGATGAACGATAAAGGCAAATCTTGGTACTCAAACCTCTGAAAGAATAGATAGTGCGATGTTACTGCTAAAGTATGAACAGCAGGAGGGCAATTAAATAAATCATCATTTACTTACCAAAAAGGCCATAGTATCCAAATCTAATCACTTCACAGTATTTTTCTCAATGGTTTCTCAAAGAGAGACAGAGAGAGTAAGGTATAACCTAATCTATGAGCATCATAATTTAAGACTCAATTTTCTTTGGGCAGCACAAAAACGACAGAAGCAGCAAGCACATTCATGATAATATTATATTACATATAGAACTACTTCATCACCAAGACACATATGGTATTATTTAAAAAAAATACACACTTCGTCCTCAGACTAACTTGGTCTGATTTTCACCATGAAATGGATACTTTCTCTCTGAATAATTTCAAGCACTAGTAATTGATGTAATTTTTGTTGCATAAAACTTCATTCTCAAACTAAGTTAATATGCCCCAGTTTGGTTTAGATTTTTAGTAGATTTTGATAAAAGTTGATGTAATATCAACCGCAATAATCTCTATCTAGTAATATCCATTATAACGTTATACTAAATACTTTATCTGGCATAATATAAGTGTCAAACTTTATTGTTCCTTGGGTGTAAAACAAACCTACTTAGTTTAAGAGAAATCTTTACCGGCCATGGTCATTGGTTTTGTTCTAGTATAATGGTTGAATCGACAATTTAAAGGTCTTTTTTCTCTCTCCTCCTTCTCCATCTTATAAGTAAGCTTGTAAGCCCAAATGACATCCCAACCACCTCACCAAAAATAAAAATAAATAAATAAATAAATAAATAATCATGTTTTCAAGCTTATAATCAAAAGAATTATTTACACAATTGCAATTACTCAAATTAAAGTTAAAATAGGAATAATTCAATTAAACGAACAGATACCAATAAGCACAGCTCAAACGACATGGATCACCAGGAATTTGAAAAATTGAGGCTGAACGAAAGTTAATAGAGCAGCGAACGCAATTTTACACCCAAAATTATAGAAACAAAATTGAGGTACAAAAATATCAGAATATT
Organism: Olea europaea var. sylvestris; assembly: GCF_002742605.1. Classification (NCBI taxonomy): domain Eukaryota; kingdom Viridiplantae; phylum Streptophyta; class Magnoliopsida; order Lamiales; family Oleaceae; genus Olea; species Olea europaea. The sequence goes on from NW_019267788.1 coordinate 77,571, forward strand.
CTGGGGAATAACACGTCAAAATTAAAAAATTAAGACCGAGCCAAATCAACAATCACGATAAAGAAACGTAAATGATTATATAGGGAAAAAAAAGTGATTAAAGAAAGTTCAAACCAGCTTGGAGTTGATGTTCTTGTTTCCGCTGGAGGCCATGGGTTCTTAATTCAATAAAATTCAAATACAAATCAACAGATAAAGATTGTTTTTAGGGTATCATATGAGAGAATTAGAGAATTACGAGGGAATAATTCTCGAGGAAGTCTCTTTATTTACTTACGCGTGAATGGAAAAGGAAAGTTCCCTCAAATTTTCTTGCTCGAGCTCTCAAGACTTTGGGATTGGGCCAAAGTTGGCGTGTTTTGTACTTCATTTGAGGGCCCAGCACTATCGACACGGTGGAGCCATCGAAGGCTCAAACGCCAAGGCCCAAATTGAAATAATACATATTGTTTTACCTATGCATTATACTTCCTATATCCTACCTTCACTTTAAAGAGTAGATAGAGTTGTACTGTTCATTTGTGTCCCCTCATTTTTTCTACATTCACTTAAAAGAGTGGATGGAGTTGCACTAGTCATTTGTGTCCCCTCGTCTTCATACTAAAATTGGACATTTACTATTTACCAACTAGTTCCATACAGTTCACAAATATTTCTCTGATAAAAGAACGTAGAGAGAAAAATGGGTCGTTTCTACCACTCTCTCAATCCCTAATAGAAATTGGGCAAACCTCTATTCCACCTCGCCTCCGTCGCTTGCCACCACCTGAACTGTGCTTTTCAACTAATTTTTCGCCATGTCCAAAGGCAGCAAATTGGATCATCGAATTGAAGATACCGACTTAGAGAGATTAACTAAGGAGTTCAAGGAAGCAATGCTCGTGATCTTTCCTAGCTATGTCTCGATTAGGATGAAGGTATTGTAACCATTTTGTTTCTTTTTCAAAGTCAAAGATGGTGACATTGGTTTCCTTCAATTTTTTGTCTTATTTTTCCCTTCAATTTGTAAAAGGTTTCTAGTATTTGTTTAATTTATGTTTTTTTACTGTTTTTACAGTTAAAACTAAATTTATTGAAGATGTTTCAACCTTGTGGGACAGATAGGATTATTCATAAGATCCAGGCAATTTAATTCGAGCCCAACCCAGTCATTTCGTGCTACTTCAGTGCTTCATGAATTCCATATTTATGAAGTTCTTCTTGCTTTTATATGTGATGTTACCAAAAGCCATACATGTAGAATTTCAAGCTTGGTGACTTACACTGAGTGCAAACAAGATCTTCCAGTACTTGAAACAAATGCGCCGATGTGTGTCCTAGTCACCCCTTCAATGCTTAAGTCAAAGAGAGAATTTATACGTGGCTTGTAAACTGAAAAATAATGAGAAAACGTACCTCAACAATGAACATTGGTCATGCATTTATAGATTTGGTGATAGAGTTGTAAAAGGATTCAACCACCTGTAATCCTTTTCCTTATCATGCAATGAATTTGTGTTATATTGAAAGTTTTCTGTTTGAGCTCGAGTCGAACCCAGATAGGTAAATAATGAGGATAAGGGTCATGGAAAATTATAGTCAAAGTGGATTAATGTCTTCTAAAAGGTATGAAAGAAGAATTACGCTGCACGACACGTGGCCTGATCTGGATAGGCCGGACCTTATCATGGAAGGCCGACCAACAATGGAGGGTTTGGGGAATGGTGGGATCGGGCCACCAAGTTTGAGATTGAGAGATCTTTAGTTTTATGAACATCACAGACCCCGTGCGTCTATATTGCAGCTAGTTGTTGCATGACCAAGCTGCAAGATGAGATGTAATAAGGTGCAATAGCTTGGGTCAAATTCTATTGGTTACAGGTTAAACAAATGCATTTCTCTGACAAGCGTTGGGTAGGCAGCACCCGATCTCAGATGGTGCTACGTGTCATGATTCAAGAGCGAGATTGGAAAACCTTTGACCTTTCAGAGACCCCCATAAATACGGTAGTTTTTACTCTCAACTTTCGGTAGAAGAAGTTCAAGTTTGGGGATAATGGGTTTGTGAGTGACCATCCAAAGAGGTAAGAGTTCATGTTTTTAGTAGCAAGAGGTTGAGCGACAATAGTAGACATCCCTCTAAGAGCTCAACCACTAGTAGCCCCTAAGGCTTAGACATCACTTATCCCAATGGCCATTCCTATTAGCTCATACCCTGAGAATGAGGTCATTCTGACCTTTCCTAATGAACCCACTAAGTACAAAGAACACATAATTATTAAGATGGCCAGGGAGTTTGGGGTCATGCTTTTGTGTGATGTAGGGTCCTCGAGCCCACTGAGATCGTATTAGATGCTCGTGAGAGTGAGATGACCTTTTTTAAGGATGCCCTTAAGGTCATTCTTAGGTGGCCTCTCTACCCATTCTTCATCCATTTCTTGACCTCCTACTTTATTTGCCTCGGCCAATTGGCCCTTAATGAATGGAGGCTAGTAAATACTTTTTCATCTTATGTAGGTGCCACGGGGTTATGCCTAGACTCTGAGGATTTTTTTGACATGAAATTCTCTTCAGGGTATAACTGTTTTGTCTATCTACTTACCAATGGGGGTTTAGGACACCTGAAACCTCAAGCTCACTTAAGGGTTGGAAATAATGTTTCTTCTTTATAAAATCTCAGGACCTCGACTAGCCCTTTAGCCTGAGTTGGAATGTCCCCAATAAGGATAGATTCAATGAGGGTCGACGTATTTTGAGGTTTTAAAAAGGGATAGGCTGGAGCTAGTAAACTAGGATCCCTTTGTAGCAAAAATTGATTATCTACTCGAGGATGACACCCTTGACCTTGCCAATGTGAAAGGCCTCGAAGGTATGATCTTTATCTCGTGTAATTTTTCACACCAACCCGTACTTAAGATCGAGTTAATGCCTTTGCTTTTTATTTGTTTTACAGAATTAGAAATGTCTTTCGATCCATTGAAGCTCCTTGGAATGTCCTTCACAAATCCAAAGGCTCGAGGCCTGAGGCCCTCGCTCGGTTGAAGGGAAAGAAGAGGGTAAAAGATGCTGCACCAAGGTCTATCCCAAGTATCCTTCACAAATCCAAAGGCTCGAGGCCTGAGGCCCTCGCTCGGTTGAAGGGAAAGAAGAGGGTAAAAGATGCTGCACCAAGGTCTATCCCAAGTATCCTTCACAAATCCAAAGGCTCGAGGCCTGAGGCCCTCGCTCGGTTGAAGGGAAAGAAGAGGGTAAAAGATGCTGCACCAAGGTCTATCCCAAGTATCCTTCACAAATCCAAAGGCTCGAGGCCTGAGGCCCTCGCTCGGTTGAAGGGAAAGAAGAGGGTAAAAGATGCTGCACCAAGGTCTATCCCAAGTATCCTTCACAAATCCAAAGGCTCGAGGCCTGAGGCCCTCGCTCGGTTGAAGGGAAAGAAGAGGGTAAAAGATGCTGCACCAAGGTCTATCCCAAGTATCCTTCACAAATCCAAAGGCTCGAGGCCTGAGGCCCTCGCTCGGTTGAAGGGAAAGAAGAGGGTAAAAGATGCTGCACCAAGGTCTATCCCAAGTATCCTTCACAAATCCAAAGGCTCGAGGCCTGAGGCCCTCGCTCGGTTGAAGGGAAAGAAGAGGGTAAAAGATGCTGCACCAAGGTCTATCCCAAGTATCCTTCACAAATCCAAAGGCTCGAGGCCTGAGGCCCTCGCTCGGTTGAAGGGAAAGAAGAGGGTAAAAGATGCTGCACCAAGGTCTATCCCAAGTATCCTTCACAAATCCAAAGGCTCGAGGCCTGAGGCCCTCGCTCGGTTGAAGGGAAAGAAGAGGGTAAAAGATGCTGCACCAAGGTCTATCCCAAGTATCCTTCACAAATCCAAAGGCTCGAGGCCTGAGGCCCTCGCTCGGTTGAAGGGAAAGAAGAGGGTAAAAGATGCTGCACCAAGGTCTATCCCAAGTATGGCGGGACATATCACGAGGACAAAAAGCCTAATCCCTCCATAGCTTGAATGAAGAGTATGCAGAATGTTCACTCGTTCATCGTGAACAAATATAAGGAGGTCGATCCTCATGAAGAGGGTTAAGTCCCTTGAGATTCTAAACTTAAAGGTACGATCTCGCTCTCTACCATCCTTTCCCCTTTTTTGTTCAATCTTTTATGATCAATCTAATGTTGAGCTTATTTTCCTTTTTTCAGACCTTGAGTGTTGCTCACATCCTGACCCTAAATGATTTAAATACCTCGAGCAACCTAGACAAGCTTGAGGTAGAGAACAAGCAGAATAAGAAACAGGTTCTCGAGCTCATGGGTGATTGTGACTTGGGCTAAAGTTAAGGCCAAAAAGGCCCGAAATCAGATTGGGGCACGACGGAAAAGGCCAAAAAGCCAAGCTAGAGCTCGTACATGCTAAGAAGGTCTTCGAGGATAAGCTGGCCCAAGCTTGAGCTCAAGCTGAAGTGATTGAAGACTTCAAGAAGTCCTAAAAGTTCGGGACACTTTTGGAACAGTATCGGTCAAGCTCCTATCACTATGGCCTAAGGCTTGCTCGCTCATTTCTACGGACCAAGCTTCTTGAAGACTTAACGCCCGTGGTCGATGAGCTAGCATATAAGCTCGAGCTGCAAGCTTTAGAGGTCGATGAGGATGGGGATGATGCTGGGTCTTTTGACTAGGGCAATCCTGCTAATGCAACGGCTTTAGGTTAGTCCCCGTCCCCGAACCCTTTAAATTTGTTGAAAATGTAAATGTAAATAAGTATATTGCCTAACCTGGACCTTGTTTTGCAAAATGCTAGTTGATAGTTTGATGCTTTGTTAATATAGTTTGTTACTCGTTTCATTTTGTACACACACATCGAGCTTAAGTTATATATATAGATGTAGATTGAGCATGTTACTTTGTCATTATTTCTTGACATGTAGTTCGAGTTCCACATATTTTTAAAGGTGAAGCTCGAGCCTTAGTCATTATTTTTGACATATGCTTGAGCTGTAAATTTTGTAAATCTCAATAAGTAGAGCTCGAGCATCCTAATTTGTCACCATTTTGGAGAAATAGCTCGAACCTTGTACAACAAGTAAACTTTGAACGATGTAGCTCGAGCATGTCACTTTGTTATTATTTTCAATAAGTAGCTCGGCCTTTGTAAGACTATACTTTAAATGGTATAGCTCGAGCATGTCACCTTGACATTATTTCCAACAAGTTGTTCAAGCTTTAGTAAAAGCATCAATATTTTTAAGTTTTAATAGGATCGGCTCAGGCTGCTTGGGCTGACGTAGAACTATTCGAACTGGAACTTCAACTTCGTATGACTCCATATTGTGAGTGATTAAGGTCGTGCCATAAGTCGATGTATTAGTTGCATGCTCGGGGCAAGGCCTCACACTAAGTAGATGTTTTAGCTGCATACACAGGGCACGACATTACACTAAATAGATGTTTTAGCTACATGCATAGAGCATGACCTTAATCTAAGTAGATGTGTTAGCTGCTTGCTCAGGTTATAGCCTTACGCTAAATAAGTATTTTAGCTACATGCTTGAGGCACTGCCGTACGCTAAATAAGTGTTTTAGCTGCATGCTCGAGGCACGACCTTATACTACATAAGTGTCTTAGCTCCATGCTCGAGGCACGACCTTATGCTAAATTAATGTTTTAGCTGTATGCATAGGGCACGACCTTATACTAAATTAATGTTTTTGCTGCATGCTTAGGGTATGGCTTTACACTAAATTAACGTTTTTAGGGAAAGATAATAATGTAAAAGCAAACTCCTATATCATAATAAATTGTTCAAGGGCATCTAGGCCCGAATTAATGAAAAAGAAATCTGTGAGGGCATGCAAGCCTAAAAAACAAACTGCTTACGGACACCCAAACTTGAGTTGTAAAAGTAAACTTCCTATGGGTATGTAAGCTTGAACTATAAAAATAAACTGCCTAGGAAAACGCAAGCCCGAAAGAGCGAGAAGTAAGAAGAAAAACCTAGAGTAAGGCTGGCTACTTATAATAAATTTTTAAATTGTCATCGTTGTAAGGCCTCGGAGTGGTTTTCTCGAAGTGTCCCTGAGGCTGTAGGCTCTACTTTTTAATCTTCGTATGACTTCAAAGGGTCATTCCCATATTGGTTCGAGTTTTCCTAGAGGATGACTAGTAGCTTCTGCCTTTCTAAAGACTAGATCCCCAACTATGAATCTTGTAGACTTAACTTTGCCTTTGAAGTATCTTACCGTTTTACAGCTCTTAGTGAAGTCTGTTCTCGTACTTCTTCAAGTCGGTCAAGATGTTCGCTCCTCTATTCTTCTAAATTAGGATCAAGTCTCTTCCATGTAAGAAGGCTTACTTCATTTAGAATTATGGCCTCCAAGCCGAAGACTACATGAAACGAGTCTCACCAGTTGTTGTCTTATGTAAAGTCCTGTATACCTAAAGCATGGAAAGCAACTTGTCGTGCCATCCACCTCTAGCATCTCCAATCCTTGTTTGAAGATCCTACAGTATGATCTGATTGGTAAATTCAGTGAGGCCATTGCTTGAGGGTGTGAAACTAAGGTCAGGCGATGATCAATTCTAACATTGGCACAAAATTTTCTAAATTGTAAATTGTAATCAAATTGCCTTACATTATCTATTATCAGTACCTTTGGTATCTTGAACCTACAAACAATGGACTCTATACAAATCACCTAAGCTTGGGCTTGGGTTTAGCTTCTACTCACTTCATAAAGTATTATGTTGCTGCCACAACAAATTTCAATTGTCCTCTTACCAAAAAAAGATGTCCCAAAATGTCAACTCTTCATTACTCGAAAGGGACTGAATAATGGATAGATGTTTGCTCTTTGACGGGAGCATGTATGATGTTGTCAAATTTTTGGTACTTATTATACCTCTTTACATAATCTGATGCATCCTTTTTCATGCTAGGCCAATAATATCCATATCTTATAAGCTTGTAAGCCAAAGCTTGACCTATTTTGTGATTCCCACATACACCTTCGTGAACTTCAACTAAGGCTTGAAGTGATTCATCGAGTCTAAGACATCGTAGACGGGAGACGTAAAACTTCTACGAAATAAAACTCCCCCAATAATACAGTACCTTGGTACCTAAGCCCTAATGATCCTCACAGCTTGAGAGTCAGATGATATGTTAACATTACTTATAAATTCAATTATTGGATCCATCCAATGCATCATATCTTATTGAAATATTTGCCTTTTCAATACCATGTGCACTTTATTTTTCTTGAAGCTTAAATTCCCAAACCTTTTTCCTTTCTTTATTTCAGCTTTAATAAATGAACTCACTTATATGATGTCAATAGTTGTCAATAGTTGTTATCTTAACTATTATTTTCAAATGTGTTTTCTCCATCTTCTATTCTGTCTACTTTGGCCCCATTTGGTACACATTAATGTAAAATTGAGAAAGAAAAATATAGCAGTTACGGGCCCACGCAAGAGATAGAAAGTCAAATAAGGTGGTTTGATGTGATGGATAATGGTCATATTTTTCATTTTAATGGGCAAATAATGGGAAACAAATGGGGGCTTAGTAGAGTTTACCTAAATCATCCCTTGTATTCAATATTTACACAAGCTTCATTTTGGAAAGTTGCAAATTTGGCATAAATGGGTTGATATTGTCATTCAATGAAGCTATATGGGTTTCTTTTTCATTTACACAATTGTCTATCACTAACTTCTCATTTTCTTGTTTGTAGTTATTAGTTACAAATTACATATTTCCATTATTACGGTTCATTGTTCATATTTTTTGTTTTAGATATATGAATCTCTTGATGCCCGTTTCCCTCTCTAGATTTTTGAACCATTTGAGCCTATTGAGCTTGTGCAACTAACCACAAATCTAGAGATGAGACATTGCAAAGGTTTGGGTTTGTTTAGGTGGGCATTTTGTGAAAATTGATTGTTTTGAAAATTGTTTTGCAATAACTAGGATTCTAATATCTACATTGTGTTTTAATGTAAATTTTATTGACCCATCATTGCAGTTTGCAGAACCTGAACATGCATAGGCAGAACAAAGCTTGAATGGAAAACTAGAAATTGCTGGTCGGAGAATCAGGGTATTTGCCTCATATTGTTTTTAATTTTCCATGTTGATACTGTGATACGTCTAACAAGTTTCCAACTAGGAATAACAAAAAATTTGTCAAACCCGATACCTACGGGGCCATGGTCCGAACAGGACAAGGGTTACCCACTTCATCGAGAATGGGATGAGGGATTTCATCCCTGGGCGGATATGGGTAACAATGGCCCCACCTCTCCCCGTTTAACCTTTTTTTAAGAATTCAATACTTTAAATGGAGAACTTCATGAAATTTCATTAATTCAAATAGAAATTGGTAATTAAAATTATCTAAGATATATGATAAACAATAAAAGCCTTATTTTATCAAATATAAATTCAATAATTTAACATTTAAAAATAAAAATTTTAATAGCAATATTATTGTCTCACTTTAATGAATGAAGATAATAAAATGAATTATCAAAAACTAAAAAAAATAAATAATAAACAGGTACCAAACGGGGTAATGGCCATGCCCTGCCCTACCCCAACCTGCCCAACCCGACCCGCCTCGCTTAGCCCCACCCCACCTCACCTCAAATGGGTAACAGGGCAGGTATGGGATGAGAAATTATCCGGCCCTACCCATTGTCATCCCTATTTCAAACAAGGTGGTAAAAAAACACTTTCCTTCTATACAAAGGTTCACTAAATCCAACCTTTCTAATTTTTATTTCAACTACAGGGAGCTTTTATTGATTTCTATGTCAGATCAAGAAAAATAAACTCGAATAAATTATATTTTCAAGTACATTGTTGTATTCCACGTTGTAAAATGCATCGTTTTCCCCTTGAAAATTTGAACTTTCCTCTCAGGCTTTTTCCATACAATATGTACTTCTCCTTCTTTGTTCAAATTTTTCATTGATCGTTACATCTTTATAAAACATTATTTCTTTTATACAAATGTGTGTGAAATTTTGAAATACAATCTACCATCAATCCTTAACATTTAAGATGTTAACATTACCTTCAAAATAATACAACTCATACACTGCACGAGCCAAAAACTAGCTATATGAAATTAAACTAAAAGAATTGTTCCCTAAATGTTCTCTTATTCTAGTTTTATACAAATTTGGAACTACTGAATTCAAAAAATACCATAAATTACTATACATTAATTGTATCTCAAGATGATCGTTATTTCAAAGCAATCATGGAAAATCTTTTCATCAACAAACGAAATAAATACTATTAATTCTGATGAAATATTGCTACTACTAACTATCTCCTCTTCATTTTCCAGATTTGGAGATTTCTTTGATTGTTTTAAATTCATACAAATCAAGGTATTTTCGCAGTTCGTGTTCATAACAAATAAAATTGATTATGCCTTTTTCTTAAAGTGATCCACTGAATCGATTATTTAATGTTTTATAATTATATTGAACCATCATGGAAGGGTTAAATTTCTCCAACTTTGTAACATGTGTTTGAACAAGAAGTTGTATTTAGCGGAGATTAGTACTATTCTGACATTATTCATTGGATTTGGCTATAGTATAATGTACTGAATTTCCTGATGACTTTTGGTTCTTCTATTATCGTGCATGTTAAAATGGCTTTTTCTATTATTACCAAAAAAAAAAAAAAAAGAATTGGACTTTTCCCTTACCTTTCATATGTATTATTACAGTCGCACTCGCAGTCACTTCATAATGCAATCTTGTTATAATGTCATCAATATCATTGGTACAATGACCTGCATAAAAAGGTAAAGTTCACAACAAAATATTCGATAATATGGAGAATTCGCTTCACTTACACCAAATAAAGGAAGAAATAGAGCTATTATCTAGCTACGTGATATTATAACAAACATTATTGATATCATCGTGTAATGATATTCCATTGTATATGCTCAAACAGTATGTGATATTATCCTAAACCAATATCCAAAATGTACAAATAATCACAAGGTGCGATAGAGTCGTGGATATATGATATAATAACTTTTCAATATTGATATATTATGAGTTCTTAACTACTCTATTTTCCTCAATTTATTGTGACAGATTTATAAGAAGTTGTGTATAATAACATGTTACATAGGTTGATAGAATTTAGTATATGCCTACATAGCCGCTTTAACTTGATTAACATGATACAACATGGAAAGCAACTTCATAACATGTCTACTTTATAACCACATATTATCTATGCGTATTATTGTGATTATGCATTTTTCTTTTGCTTCATTTCTTGAACATTTGAAATGCTAAAAGATATGTTCAAAAAGGTGGTAGTGATTTATTCTAGATGGGATTTACTCGAGATGCAAGAAGTCATTAGTATAAAGATACGAAGCCACGCTCTGAAGGTCTAAGAGAATGACACCAAACAAAGAAATTATTCTTCAAACATTTATTACCCGGCACAAGGTTGACAATTGAAATAGAAACTACAATATGCTAATTATTATTAGATCTTCTATGAAATGAAAGAAGGGCAGCTTAATCAATTTTTTGGCTTTCTTAGGATAAGGATCAAATAAATGAAAACTGTGCACTTCTCCTTCAACCACAACCACCACTATCTCCACTTCACCATTCCGCCAACTTTCTTCACACTCTCAACATAAAGAATTTCTCTCACTGTCAATGGATCCTTCTTTCCTAAACAAACCCGTAGCTTTTTGCACCATGTCTCGAATAGACTAAATGCATTATCAATAAATGAATCAATCGTTGCATTTTCAATCGCACCACGAACTAATGGATAAACAAATATCAAAATCCCGTATGGCAATTTCTGCTCAGTATTATATTCTTTAGGTTCTGACCCGATTAGATGGGATAAAAGCTCCACGAGGATTGTGATGACTGATAAGTGTGTTTTGATCATTTACAACTTAATTAGATGTTAATTTTGATGATTGAAGATTACATATGACAAATTGGATGCAATTTGAAGTCAAATGAGTGAAATATAGTTGAAATATTCTTACAAATCAATTTTCAGCTAAAAAATTTATACTCCAGATTTTTGGCCTCAATTTGAAGCCCATTTTTGAGATAGAAAACTTTCTAATTCAGATTTCTTTTTTATATTTATACTTTTGAAGTTTGTTTAAATTTTATTAAATTGTTCACGAATTCAATCATGTTTTTATTCATTGAATGAGTAAAATATGGGTTGAGATTAAATTTTAATTGATTTATTGACGTGATTTGATTACTGCTCTATGCTTAAGGTATATTGTTGTTTCTTGAATCTTGTTTCAATAAATAAGTGCAAAATATGTTCATAGTAAATCTAAATTCCAGGATTACAAGTAAGATTAAATTGATCTAGGTTTTTTGCTTATATAAAGTTATTTGAGATTGATTTAACTTTTACTAGATCAGTTATAGATCCAGTCATATTTTTTCTATCGATTAATTAAAGTAATTGTAGAGTTTCAATTTCATTTATGTCATGGACGTTTTTTAATCTCATTTCAATGAGAAAATGTGGGAATGTATTAGAAAAAGCCTAGATTTTTTAGTAAAACGCATGAATAATTGATGTCGATTGATCCAATCCGAAACTTCACTAATCGCATACATTGATATTTAAATCTCATTTCAAATTGATAAGCTATTTTCCCACAATCCACGAAAACTCTAGTTTGTTAAATCCTTTAAACAATTCGTCCATCTTCTTGTGGAATCGATATCCTAAAACTGTGCTACAACTACCGCGTTATACTTTGAGCCTAATCAAGTGTTCAAATTTTGAAGAGAGAGAAAGAGAGAATTTATTTTTCTTGCTTTTATTGATTGTTAAGTTTAAGAATTAGTTTCTTGACTTAATTAAAAGAAGGTGCTCACTTATCGGTGTAGTCTTGACTTTGAAGAATTTCATAGAAGACTTAGAGGTTTGAAGTATCATATTCTTGGAATTAAAAAGCTGGAAGTTCATGATCCAAAAAACTAGAAATTCATGATTCAGAATTAATTCGAGAATTGACCATCGAATTTAGGTAAAGATTCAAATCCTTTATTCTTAATATAATATACACGTGAACATCTCGATGATCTGTTTTATTGAATTAAAGAATTTTTTTTTAAATTTTTGGATAATTCAGCTTTCGCGTTCAAACAATTTTATTCTCTCTAGCATCACTAAAGGGTATTTATTGCTTAACAGTATTCAACTTTGAAATTCATACATATCATCAGCTAAGAATCTAATAAATTTTTGGTTTTTATTCAATTGTGTCATGATGGAAAGACGATCGAAAGAGGAAGAGAAACGGCATTGTTTCAATCTTTGCTTGGATTCGGGGGTTCGCACACTGGTAACTGAATTTGGTTTCGAGTCTAACAATTTGCTATAATTAAATGCATTATTTATAAATATCATTTTGTACTACAAAGTTTTAATGCTTTCCTTTAATCATGAATAAGAAAAAATTATTAACAAGCAAACAAAATATTTAGGGTAGAATTGGACAGCAATGCTAAGGTCTTGAATTTCACTGAGAAACTAGAAGCAGCTTGTATGGCGAAATGGAGTTTGAAAAGATGACCAAGGATCATGCCTTTATCATCCTTGAAATTCAAGTAAGAGACCATTGCATCGTTTTGCTAGTCTATAGTCATAAAGTTGTCCAACTTTTTCTCTAAACAAGTGGAAGAAAATATCTCGTTCTGCTCATCATTATATGCCCTTTATAATGTTACAGACTTGATTGAGATAAGTATCTGAGTACTGAAGAGTTCATCAATTCTGTGATAGATGGGCTCAAATCAAAACTTTCTTGCTGAGCAATAGCATACTTGAATATTTGCATCAAGTTTGACAATTTTATGTAACGCATAAAAATGGGGTTAATTACTTGAATCATCACTAAACTTTGCGTGAAGTTTCTATGGGGTTACTAAACTTTTAAAAATTATCACGTTTATCACTGAATTTAATAATTCATTATCCCATCCATCAGTTTTTAAATTGCTAATAATGTGGATGTCAAATCTTTCGGTGACTGACGAAGAAACTTTTGAAGTTCAACTACCCTCGGGAAACCTTACGACAAAGTTCAATGACCAATCAGGTAATTGACCCTCACATGCGATCCTTATATATCTCCATGAAGAACATGAACATGAATTAATACATTAAATTACAAGAACATCCGAAATATCATGCAAAGCATAACGGTTTATCTATAGTGGAAATTACACAAAAACCTACCTTTAAAGATTCCATTTCATAAATCATATACAAAGTTTGCTATTTCAAAAATCAGATTTTTGTTAATTAATATATTATTATTAGATTAATCTATTATCATTTGAAATTAATTATACATCCATTCTCTCTCCACTCTCTCTTCTGCCCTAATTGTGGAGCCAACGACTGTCTTGATACAGCGAAAGTGGGAAAACACCTTTGTGAACGGTTCTAAAGAGAGAGTGAAGAGGATTTTCGCTATAACATCCTCCGACAAGAAGCAATTATGCAATTTTTTTGTTTTGGGGAACTTTTGAGTATGCTTTGCAAGTCGTTCATTCTCAAATAATGGTTGTTGTGGTGGTGTTGGGGGTTCGTTCTAGTGGTGGTTCGTTGGAGACGTGGTGATGTTCCTCACTATCGCTCGTCGTCGTTGGTGCATCGATTTGTATTTTTTTTCGGTGGTGTTCCTCCAGCAAGTAGCAGTGCTCCTCACTATCGCTCGTATCGCTGGTGCACTAATCCCCTTTTTTTTTTACATTGTTTGGATGGCGGTGGTTGATGTTGGCTGAGATTGTGGTGGTGGTGGTGGCGGTGGCGCGGTGGTTTGTAGTTCAAAAATCACCATTTTTTGGGCGTGTTTTCAATTGGTTGGTGGGGACTGTGGAGTGGTGGTGGTGCTCATGGCGGTGGTGGATGTGGGTTTGATGGTGGCAGTGGTGGTGGCGGCTGCGATCTAGGTTGTTTCTGGCAACAGTGGACATTATTGGTTTCAGAGTTTGGTGTGTGATGGTGTGGTTACTGTGACGGTGATTTTACATTGACGTGGTGTGGGTGGTTTCTGTGATGGTGGTTTTGCATACCGGTGAGATGAAGGTGGTCGTGGCAGGTGTTAATTGGGGGTTGACGGGATGGGACGGGGTATTTGTGACCAATAAATTGGTTTGTGACTTGTAATTTATTAATTTGTGACCATAAAATTAATTTTGACCAATTATTTTGATATAATTTGTGACTGACAAATGAATTGTGACTAATTAAAATTTTGATTTTGTGACTAATCAATGAATTGTAACCTAAGAATTTTTTGATTTGTGGCCGACAAATTAGATGTGACCAATAACAATTTTGAGTTCGTGACCTATAAAATTTTTGATTCGTGATCAAAAAATAATATGTGACCTATAAAATTTGTGTTTGTGACAAATATTTCGATGAGTTGTGACCGAAAAATTAATCTGCGACTTATAAAATTTTTGATTCGTGATCGAAAAATAATATGTGACCTATAAAATTTGTGTTTGTGACAAATATTTCGATGAGTTGTGACCGAAAAATTAATCTGTGACTTATAAAATTTTTGATTCGTGATCGAAAAATAATATGTGACCTATAAAATTTATGTTTGTGACTTATAATTTATTGAGTTGTGACTGAAAAATTAATCTGTGACCTATAAAATTTTTGATTCGTGATCGAAAAATAATATGTGACCTATAAAATTTGTGTTTGTGACTTATAATTTATTGAATTGTGATCGAAAAATTAATCTGTGACCTATAAAATTTTTGATTCGTGATCGAAAAATAATATGTGACCTATAAAATTTGTGTTTGTGACTTATAATTTATTGAATTGTGATCGAAAAATTAATCTGTGACCTATAAAATTTTTGATTCGTAATCGAAAAATAATATGTGACCTATAAAATTTGTGTTTGTGACTTATAATTTATTGAATTGTGATCGAAAAATTAATCTGTGACCTATAAAATTTTTGATTTGTGATCGAAAAATAATATGTGACTTACAAAATTTTTAATTTGTGACCGAAAAATAAGTTGTTACCAATAATATGATAAGTCGTGACTAAAAATTAATCTGTGATTAATTATTTTTTGGATTTGTGACCAATAAACAAACTGTGACTTACAAAACTTTTGAAATGTGATCGTAAAAAAATTTGTGACATAAAATTTTTGATTTGTGACCAAAAAATAATAAGTGACTAATTATATTGTTAATTTGTGACCAAATTGTATAGATTTGTGACCTAAATATATTTAATGAATAAAATAATTAATTAACTAATTAAATTATAAATAATTTTTAATAAAAATCTGATTTTAGAAATTTGAAACTTGTTTTCTTGTTTTTGAAATGTGCCATAATTAATTTCTTAGTTATGAAATTTTCCCTTATCTATATTCCCTATAAATCTTTATAATAATTGTCACTTCAGGCCAAATTCATATTCCTTCACTCAAATGTCAATAGAAAACACAAAATAATTCAATTAGATCTTAATTTCAAGTTTTGTATAAAATATTATTCATGTTCTTGGGTGGACTATGTTACTCTCCAAGTTGAGGGGTCAATTCCTAAGGATGGGGTCAAACCATACCCCCAAAACTTATGGTGTCAATCCCTAGGGTAGGGGGCTCAACCTTACCCTCTACAAGGTCATCTGATGGCTCGTTTTTTGTGCTTTTTTTTCATGCCTTACGGTGTAGGATCATTTTTAAGGTCTTTTTATAAAAAGTAATTAAAACTTTACGAAGGGAGATTACCTTTCTTAGCCGAGTAGCCTGCTTCAGAGAGTTTGAAACCTTGAAAATGAACGATCCATCTCCACTATATATAATTTTTTCATGGGCTTGAAAATAAGATATTTATGTTTAAAAATCTCCAGTGTATTATTGCAATTATCATTTTGTTACAATCCATAAAATCCAAGAAAAGAATTTAAAATCACTGAAAAAATTATAGAAAATTCTAAAATGTTATGTAAATCATCTCGACTTGGTGTTTTCAGCTAGTTTAGTAATGGCAAAAAAATCGGTCCCGCTGGGTTGATCGGGCGGGGTGGGGCAGCATGGGGCGCCCCGTCGCGGGGCTGGGCGGGGCGGGGTGAATTTTTTTTTATTTTTTAATTTCAAGTTATATTATTATTAGATAATAAAATACAAATGTAAAATTTTAATTAATTACAAAAGAAATAAAATTTAGTCAAAACGTAATTTTATTTGAAATTATTTAATTTTTAACATTTTTATTTCAAGTGTTTACTTTGAATTTTAAAATTTTGAATTTATATTTTTATTATCTAATAATAACATAATTTGAAAATTTAAAAATGTAAAATAAAAATAAAAATTAAACGGGGCGACAAATGGGACGTGGCCTCGACCCCGCCCCACCCTGTTTGAGGCGGGGCGGGGCGGGGTGTCCGGGGGTGAGGGTGCCCCGCCCCACTGCCATCCCTAAGCTAGTTCCATGTGTTCTTTGGACTTCTTTTACTTGGAAGTGGCAGAATCGATCACCTTAACATTGCCGATGATAGTGGTTTCCATAAGGAGGTGGTTGAGTTTGGTGCTCACGGAGTGGTTTAGAGATTGTGTTGGAATACAGAAGCATAATCACCCATAAATTAAAATATTTTTTTAAATTAATAAATAAGATCGTCTAAATGTTTATGTATATGTTATATCAAAAATAAATAATTCGATTTTTTTATCTAAATTCAATAGTCAATTCTTGAATAAATTCTAAATTACGAACTTTCACCTTTTTAGATCACGAGCTTCCAACTTTTTAATTGCAAGAACTTAATGCCTTCAAATATCCAAGTCTGCTGTTGTATTCTCCAAAGTCAAGATTATACCAATAGGTGGACACCTTTCTTTAATTAAATCAAAAACTAATTCCCGAAGTGGACAAGTGAATAAAGCAATAAAATAATTATTTTCTCTCTTTTCTCTTTCCAAATTTAAACACTAATAATTATGTATTATGATTGTTATTGTAGGAATTATAGATTCTATCTAGTCTCTATTTATAGAGATATATTAATTTCAATCCTTTATAATAATAATTCCATGTTCAAATAGGAGTTTTAATTAGAGTTGAAATCCAATTATTTTATATTCAGTTACATGTGTTGTCCTAGAACTCTAATTACATTTATAATTAAGTTGACAACTTATATAGTAATTACAATTTACTACAAAAATTTATTGTAATTATAATAAAGCCTAAAATTATTATCCAAGCTCCAATAATTATATCATGTTTAGTAGACCCTAGACTACTCAATCCAATTATTAGTCTTTATTTTTCATTAAAAGTAAAAAAAATTAAACTCTTGGAATATATACTAGATTACATAAGATAATAAATCTGTAATACTTTTCTCTGATCTACCGTGTATGTGTTTTATTCCCGTCTAAGATATAAAAATTAGGTATGAGCATAAATAACCGTTTTGCCCTTCTAATTATTTTCACTAGTATAAGTATTATTTTTTTTATGGTCATGCGAACTAATTATAAATGTCGAAATTTAGCCGTCATTAGACACTAAGCTCAAATTTTAACCGTTCAACAAAAAATACTTAATTAGTCACTCTACTCATTTTCAAAACCACAGTTTCTGACACGAATTCATGTTCTCTACTTCGCTTATTCTCAAGTTCCCAACTCATTGAGATATTTCACCAATCAAATTGATCTTACCCACTTATGAATAAAATAGCCATTAAAATCACGAAAATAATTGTACTCGTCAAGTTGTCTGAGCAGTATGCACCAAGTGTACTAATGTCATCTTTAACTATTTTTGTGATAAGAACAAATCACAAACCTAAATAGTGAATTGGTGAGCATTACAACCTTCTGATACGAGGTGCTAATCCTTATACATTGATTGTGAACAAATTATTTATGATTAAAATTTAAGTTGTGTCGCACTATATTTCTCGACGCAAGTACTCAATTTATATTCCACAAGTAATCATAGGCACTTTAATTCGCACACTCAATAATAAATTGATGAAATAAATAAATAAATTTACAGTTTATTTATTATAAATTATTGTTTTATCATAACAAAATATATTATATGGACAAACAACCAACAGATTGAACCTTGGCACCCAATGCTTTAACCGAAGTTCTGCAATTGTTATTTGTATGTAATGTTGGCTCTTGTCCTTGTGTGCTTCGTGTAGGGTATAAAGAGGCTCATCGGCTTGGTTTATTTGCTAATACTACCCTAGTTACTTATAGCTAGTTTCATTTTATTCCAATTTTTATTTAATCTCTTATTTCTGGCGATATTGCTACAATAAAGATGGCCATTGTTCAGGATTATGCTGAGTGTACAACATGTGATGTGTACTCAGTTTGACAGCCCACTCACATGAATGGGCCCTGCAATTATTTTAATCACGGAATTCACTCGTGTGATGTGAGAAAGGTGTCAAAGATGATGTAAAAATGAGTGTACTTATAGCATAATTCCTATTGCTTAATACTAGAAAACAGTTAATATATAAATATATTTGGGTAATTGGCACAAAACGTCCTTACCTTTCAAGTCTATTGTGAAAAACGTCCATACCTTTCATTTTTTGGCATTTTTGCCTTCATTTCAACCTTTCTTTGCGCTGGACGTCCTTCCGTCCATATTCCGTTAGTTTTTCCGTTAATTAAAGGGTAATTGGCACAAAACGTCCCTACCTTTCAAGTCTATTGTGGAAAACGTCCTTACCTTTCATTTTTTGACATTTTTGCCCTCATTTCAACCTTTCTTTGCGCTGGACGTCCTTCCGTCCATATTCCGTCAGTTTTTCCGTTAATTAAATACAAAAATACCTTTTTCTTTCCATAAACAAGGATAAAATTGTCCTCACCCACTTCACCCCTTTTTCCCGCCATCAACTTAGTCCATAAGTAACAGTAGCAGCGACATGAATCTGAAAATACTTTAAATGATTAAGTTAAATAAAGAAAAAATATCGTGAACACATTATATTTCACAATTCCACAACTACTGTTGCTGTCATCTTGTATCACTGGAAAATTTTAGAAAGACATATTAAATGGGTAGTCAATTTATAATGAGCCAAAATGGTGAATGGCTCTTTTTGGCTCAATAGAGAAGATGAATGGCTCATTTTAAATTGACTCATTATAAATTGACTACCCATTTAATATGTCTTTCTAAATTTTTCCAGTGACACAAGATGACAGCAACAGTAGTTGTGGAATTGTGAAATATAATGTGTTCACGATATTTTTTCTTTATTTAACTTAATCATTTAAAGTATTTTCAGATTCATGTTGCTGCTACTGTTACTTATGGACTAAGTTGATGGCGGGAAAAAGGGGTGAAGTGGGTGAGGACAATTTTACCCTTGTTTATGGAAAGAAAAATGTATTTTTGTATTTAATTAACGGAAAAACTGACGGAATATGGACGGAAGGACGTCGAGCGCAAAGAAAGGTTGAAATGAGGGCAAAAATGTCAAAAAATGAAAAGTAGGGACGTTTTCCACAATAAACTTGAAAGGTAGGGACGTTTTGTACCAATTACCCGAATGTTTAACGGAAAAACTGACGGAATATGGATGGAAGGACGTCCAGCGCAAAGAAATGTTGAAATAAGGGCAAAAATGCCAAAAAATAAAAGGTAGGGACGTTTTCCACAATAGACTTGAAAGGTAGGGACGTTTTGTGCCAATTACCCTCATATATTTTCTTACAGTATAATTTTTTTTTTAATATAGTACACATAAAAATGACAGTTAATAATGCAACCCCATTATCAGCCTCAAAAGATTCCTTTCCTATTTCAAACCTTCATATCAGTTTTTTGAGCAAGCACAAATTCAATTATGTTTTCTTTCTCTTTTCTTCTTATTGTATGTACAATTCAACAGTGACGTGCCTGTTTATCTGCCCTTCACTTCACGAATGGGATTAAGAGGGCGTATGAGCCCCATTTTACGAAAAATTTCATGTTAGAATAGTAGATTAATGGAAAATGTGTTCTCGAAAAATAAGGATTTTTTTTATTTACGTGTAATATTATTTTAATAAATAATATGAGGTTGAAAAGAAGAGAGAAAAAAATATATTTTGGAAAGAGTGAAAATCAAACAAGGCCTTAGACAAAACGTTAAAATACCCATTAATCCTTTTGTTAGAGAAAAAAAAAATACAGTAATACAAAAGAAAATGATTATGATTGAACGCCTCTAAGTCAGAATTCGGGCTGGAAGCGATGCACGCACCCATCGTCCGCTTGTCGACCCGCAGTAGGGGCCTTACGGCCCCAAGTGGTACATGTCGTTGGCCAAGCCCTCGCAATGAATGTCCTGTGTTGGCCGTTTTGAAGTACAATTTTTATCGAGCGACGAGTGGAATCCTTTACAAACGACTTAATATATTTTGGAGAGAGTGAGAATCAAACAAGAGCTCAGACAAAAAGTTAAAATACGTATTAATCCTTTTGTCAGAGAATAAAAAAAATAGTAATACAAAATAAAAAGAAGTCGAAATTTAATTTTAGCCACTAATAACTGGTCAGTTTTGAGTCCTGCCTGTGATGAGAAAATAAAAGCCCAGGCAGGCTTTTAGAGTTGCAGAGTCTTCATATACACTGACACCAATAATAACACATAAATGGCCATTCTGTAATGCCAGTCCAATAGCCAACCCCACTCATCATTCACTGCCACCTTTGACCAGTCCTTTTCCGATTCCATTACATGAGCATGTTTGGTACAATTTAAAATTTAATTAAAATCAATTTTTTTATCGTTATTTAACAATTTTAATTGATATTTTTGAATTTTTCTCTCACAGATAGAACTCATTTTATTTCTAACGATCGAAAAATCAATTAACAAAATTCCTACCAAACATACACTTTCTTTCACAATTCTTTGATATTAAACTCTCATAAATAGTACACTCTTTTTTTCTATTTACAAAATCATTAAAATAGTACACACTAGATTTATGCCCCTTATCATTAAATATATTGGAAAATAAGTTACCAGTAGATGGATTTGAACTATTTGCAAACTATTAGGGATGTAAAGGGAATGCAAAGTATCAGAACTAGTCGAACTAGAAGAAAATCAAATCAAATCGAACAGTTCATTTCAATTCGATCGACTCTGCTTCAATTTTAAACAGTTTTTTGTATTAGAACGTAGAAGATTTTTCATTTCTAATACCCAAAACCAAGAACATATATGGTCCAATTAACCTTTTTTGGGAATAGATGAAGAAATGAACCCAACCACATGGAACAACTAGCCATTTTTTTACGCTCACTTAGGAATTTTAGTTATGGAACCATTTGGCTCGGTTCTAGTTCACTGTATAGAATATGGAGCCAATAGCTCATCTACAAGATACCTTTTGGTTATCATTTTAGTTCAGATATCTTCGAAATCTATGTATAAGTAAAGATGCAGAGACAAGTCTTGGTCATGTGAAGAGTCAAGATGGCTAGGTTTGAATATTTGTTAATCTGGTTAGAATTTGTTGGAAAATATGGGATGTGGATTGCCATATGAGGTGATCCGAACCACAAGATCTTAAAATGGATTGGAAGGAACGGTTTGAATAGAATTCAAACTCATAATTCATAACTTCTCACAAACCCAATTAACTCTTATAACTCTCAACAACTCTCATGACTTTTGTCTAGCAATTGGGAGAGAGAAAAGAGGGCAAAAGAAAGTGTTAAATTCGTATGGAACACTTAGATTGGAAAGGCTCGAGAACTATTATTTTGGCATGAAAACTCACAACTTTTGGTACTTAAATTGTGAATAATAATCCCATTCCATTATAAATGGGGTTAGAACAATTGGCGTACAAGAAAATGTCCACACTTTGGTTTGTTGTATTACACTTAGTAGGCACTACACTATAAAATGTGTGTATTAGCACTCAATCTTTGCATAGAATTTTTCTATATGATCTCAAATTGCATTAACATCTTGAAAAATCTTGTTGCTCAAGCTATTTCAAGAGAAGCCCGCTTCGACCAATGGTATGATGGGAGAAGGATCAATCACATTGAATACTAAACAACTAACTTACTCCGTTAATAGATTATCAAGTTCGAAAACTCACCTGTTATAATTCGAACCCTAAAAGGTGCTCGTGTCCAATGAATTCGATTTATCTCTTATTGAATACTAGAGCTAAACTCGTGTTCATTTTAAGTAAAAGTAATCCCTTCGACCGCAATAAAGCCGTCTGGCTGGCCGCCTAAATAACTAACATAGTTCGTGCATGTCTATTACCGGCAAACATGAAATTGAGTATGGCAGCACAAAAATGAAATGCATCGACAAGCATAATCGCCATAGCATCCAGAATGACATAAATATAGTTCTGTGCAAACAATTGGGATAATTAAATTCTAAAATTAATAAATAAAAATTATAGTTTAATTAATATGATTATAATTATTTAGAATCTGGTTGGTTTTTGTGGGAAGCCAAAGCAATAATAGAATTTGCCAGTTTGTTAATGGCATCAACAAGGCCATTGATTCCTTGTCTGTTAATCTGAGCATTTGACTCCTCAATTTGCAGTCTTCTCTCATGCGAACTCAACACTTCTCTGTGTCTTCTCTCTTCTCTCTCTTCACGTGAATGAATTGCTTCTGCTATAATGGAACCACTTTGGGAAATTGCACTGCAAACTTCTTGCAAACTGCTGCCACCCGCGGCGGCACCGCCTTCACCTCCTTCTCCTTCTCCTTCTCTTCTTCTTCTTCTCTTGGCTGGCGAGTCTGAATGCCCACTTGTATCAGAATCTGAAATAACATTCAGTTTATAATTAGTCGTCACCTACAAAATTTAGAAATTTTTCAAGAAATATGTGAAAGAGAGTACCCGCCGTGGGCAACGACGGCTCAGCAAAGGGGTGGGTAGGTGGTTGCGCCGGTGGCGGTAGGGGTAAAGGCATTGTTTGAGCCACGATGGCCTGAATAGGATTGACATTTGAAGTTCCAATCCCGCCACCCACTACGTCTTTCCTCTCCACGACCTCGACCAATGCATCAAATATCTGCGGCAACATATTTGAAGGCAAACCGTGTTCCTTCCTCTCATTCCTCTCCATCTTCCAATAAGATCTCTCTTCTCCGCCGCCTCTCTCCGCCACCACTCTCCTCTGATACTCTCTCACTTTCTTAAAATCTCTCATCAAATTATCCCACTTATCATTGCACTGGTTTTGGCTTCTGAAAATCCCATTTTTCCAGCAATAATCTTCCACACGTTTCCATCTTAACTCTCCTGGTTTGCCTCTCTCATGAGCACTACTGCTTTCTCCGCCATGCCTGATCATTAATCTTCTCTCATCATCCATTTTCTTTGCTTCTATAAGAACCATTGTTTCTTCAACTGTCCAGTTCCCTTTCCTGTACTCCCTCGGCTCTTTAGCCATCGCCTCACCTCGCCAGATCTATTCAAGAAGATCATCGACTAACTCTCATTTTATTATCATCAATCTTTGATGAAACGTAGGTAAAGGAGAAAGAGAAACTAGAGATGTGCTCAGTTTTATTGAGCATTTGAGATCTCTGTCTATTGGCTTTAACTTAAATATATGTAAACTCTTATAATCTGGCTTTCAGATAATCCTACTTATTTTTAGTAAGTTAGATGAGATCTGGGGAAATAATTGCTGTCAAAGGGTATCAACTTATTTTTATTTTAAGAACTGAATAATCAAACAATAGTGCCTTACTTTGAAATAAGTAATATTTTTTATATGATGAGAAAAAAAGGATTATAAGTTAGAGAAATGATCTTCGAAGTATTGTCGACTTGACATATCAATTAATTTATAAATAAGTTCACGATAAGTTACATGAATTAAATTATTCACCAATTATATCGAAATACCTCTGCAACCTATCAAAACTCTCCAAAGCCTAACTACGTCCACTCATAGAAAATGACCAAGCATCAAAGAATGCAAATAAAATATAATTGTAGGTCCATTTCAAGCTGACATAACAAGTCAGAAAAATATTTGAATCATGTTACTTGGACAATCATTTTTTAAAATATTGAATGATAATTATACTTGTCAACATCATATTTATTCATTTCAAAAACTGTTTTTAAAATTAATGGACCAGATTTTGACACCATCATTGTTGTCATCCATTATTGTTAGCAACAACTGTACAAGTAGATTAATTCATAATATTTAGAGGAGTGAGGGATATAGAATGTTAAATATTAATAAATAATGTAATCTAACATCAGTGATGCTAAATATCAGTCTAGTTGACTACACTTTATAGATTTAATTAAAAAGGTTATGTGATTTTGTATTTAAATGAATCTATCATTAGATGTGTAATTGTCACATAAACTGATATTTAACAACAGTTGTGATAAATAACAGTACTCATTATCAATAGAATTGCTCGAGTTACAAAGACTTCATGTACTGGTTTAGCTTCGTTCAAATTAATAATTTATAAAATATGTGTTTCAATTAGAGTATCAACAAGAAGAAATTGAACCTTGCTAATGATATATTTGACCCTATTTGGTAAGAATTAAAAGATTTTAACCCTGGCTTCGGCTCCATTTTATTGAGATTTTAAGGAGAAAAAAATGTATTTTGACATAGTAATTTTTTAAGAGTTTGGTTAAAAAAGAAGAAATTTTTTGAATTTACGTGTAATATTATTTTATTGAAAAATGTATTGAAATTAAAATGGAGCCCAAATGGAAGCTTAATCTAAGTCCAAGTTAATTTTATGGGATCCACAAATTTTCAATCACACATTTAATCAACGTTTATCAAAATTTATTAAAAATCTGATTTTAATCTCCAGACAAAGGCCTAACTTAATTCTCAATCATTTTCATTTAGTTCTATCTTTTTCCTTCTTCTAACTTTTATCCCTTCCCCAAAAAAGAAACATTTTGACCAAAAAAACACTTAAAGGTATGGAATTTCAGAATTTCTAATGAAACGCCTCTATGTATAGCAAAACCGAGAAAGAACACAAAAATAAATAAATAAATAAATAAAATAAAATAAAATATACCTTAAAATCTTCATGGATAATCAAAAGATAAACCTCGTTACAATAAAAATAAATCGCACTAGTACGTGAATCTCTCTCCTTGTTTCAGCTTTTCTTCTCCTCCGAGAAAGAAGATTTTGTGGAGAGTGCAAGTGCCAACCATATACATGTACAGTATGGATTATTAACTTTGACATTCTTCTGTACGGCATTAATTTACACCATTAATTTTAAGAGAGTGTTTTGGTCGGGATTAAAATTAAATTTTTTAGTAGATTATGTGAGGAGCTTTTTAAATGTATGATTGAAAAGTTGTGGAATTTATGGAAAAATGTGATTAATATTAATTGTTCGACTTTGACTTTGATTAAAATAAGATTTTAATTCGTACCAAACGGACTATAAATACATCCATATGTACATCTAGCTGTTCTTTGGTTTGCACCATAATTTAGTAAAATTTCAAGTTAGGATATATTTAGCCCTTGTTTGGTACAAATTAAAATTAAATTTTAATCAAAATTAAAGTTAACAATTAATTTTAATTATATTTTATAAGATTCATAATTTTTCAACCACACATTTCAACAACTTTTATAAAAATCTACTAAAAATTTAGGAGGTGTTCGAAAGGCATTTTTATGTAAAATTGCATTTTAGAATAATAACTTGATGAGAAGTACATGGTTGAAAAATAAAGAAAAGTTTTTGATTTATGTGTGATATTATTTTAGCCTTTGTTTGAGTCCCTTTTTTTTTAAAAAAAAAAATACATTCTTAAACAGTATTTTGACATTATTTCAACCATACATTATTCAATAAAATAATATTACACGAAAATTTAAAACATTTTCTTATTTTTTAATCATATATTTCACATCATTACACCATTCGAAAATTTATTTTCTTGACAAAAATGGGGCTCAAAAAAGGGCTTAATAAAGAACGTGTGATTTAAAAAAATGTATTTTAAAAAAATGGGTACCAAACGGGGGTTTAATTTTTATTTTCGCCAAACAAGTGTAAAAGAGGATACAGATGTCACCTTTATGTTTGTGGATATCAGGGCCTGGCCTGACCTGCCACGTCAGCGAACGTATTTCCGCTTTTTTATCCTGCAGCGAGCGGGCCATATGCGGACAGAGCTGCTTTGACTGACTCTGGAGTTTGACCGAAGAGGACAAGCCCGTTGGGTCCATGCTCGTCACTGTCGGTCTTAGTTTTTGGACACTAGCGTGTCCCTTCCGAGGGTAACATAAGTGTTAAATCCCATTTTCGACTCCATTAAAATTTTAATACGTATTTTTAATAAAATAATATTATATATAAATGCAAATTTCTTTTAACTATATAGTCGTAAAAAATTACTATTCTAAAATACATTTTTCCTAAAAATTAATTTTAATGGAGCCTGAACAAGGGTTGCATTTCAACTGAGTAATTTTACAGTTAAAAGCAAAAGAATAAACTGCCACGTCAGCGAACGTATTTCCGCTTTTTTATCCTGCAGCGAGCGGGCCATATGCGGACAGAGCTGCTTTGACTGACTCTGGAGTTTGACCGAAGAGGACAAGCCCGTTGGGTCCATGCTCGTCACTGTCGGTCTTAGTTTTTGGACACTAGCGTGTCCCTTCCGAGGGTAACATAAGTGTTAAATCCCATTTTCGACTCCATTAAAATTTTAATACGTATTTTTAATAAAATAATATTATATATAAATGCAAATTTCTTTTAACTATATAGTCGTAAAAAATTACTATTCTAAAATACATTTTTCCTAAAAATTAATTTTAATGGAGCCTGAACAAGGGTTGCATTTCAACTGAGTAATTTTACAGTTAAAAGCAAAAGAATAAAGTTTTATTTATTTATTTAATTTTTTTTAAGGCTTGATTTGTAGAGAAGCGCATAGATATTTGGGTATGCTTAAAAGCCCATTATTTTAATAAGTAAAATCGTATAAGTTGTGGACAATACTGAATGTATGAATAATAAGTTGTGTATCCTACGAAAAATGGATCTTGCCGATTCAGAATGAATCAAATGCGAATGGTGTTTGTCTTTTCGCATGCAACAACTAGAACTTGTGTCGGAGGATTTTTTAGCTCGATTTCATTCAACGTTTGATTCAAAGAACTAAGCATAATAGTAGTGGGAAGCTCTCTATCAAAATATGTGAATAAAAAGTATGTTTGACAAACTTAAATTTAAAATTTGCCAAACATGCTTAATTCTTATTTGGTGGGGATTATAATAAGATTTTTAATATATTTTGATAAAAGTTGGTTGAAAAATTGTGAGTCCTATAAAATTTGTGGTTAAAATTAATTATTGACTTTGATTTAAATTAAAATCTGATTTTTTATTTTCACCAAACAGGAGCTTGCCGTACCAATGATGTACTTATTTCATATTAGGTAAGTAAAAGACACCACTGAACAATGGTAAAAATATAAGAAATTAAAATGCCCATAACTGAAAAGCATTAAAAAAAGAGTATAAAAATTTATTTATTCTACTAGCCAATTTTGCCAAGTTCTACTTGTAAGAGTAATATCCCATTTGGAACAGAAATTTTTATACTCAGTGTATATTTGGTATTGATTTTTCATCTCAAAAAATTAATTTTTTGACTGTTATTTCACTATTTCAGCCATTATTTTTTTACTTATTCTCTTACAGGCAAGACCCATTTTTTTCTATAACGATCAAAAAATCAATTCTCAAAATTACTACCGAACAAGCCTTAATCTTGGTCTTGACACCCTGCAACAACAGTATTCCAGTCTATTCTAAATTTTTTTTAAGGCTTGATTTCAACTATTGATTTAGAGCATCTTTCCATCCTCCTTTCTTTTCCTGTAGCTTCCCTTATTTGGTAGGGACTATAGGAGAAGTTAGGATAACTTTTCACACTCGAATTGTATGTTTGTAAACATTGGTTGATCTGCGGGCATTGAAAATTTTGAGCATAAGCGACTTACTCAGTCGGAGAAAATTCTAAGGATTGATAATCACACACCATATATTGCACACCAAGAGGTGCTTGAACCATATTAACTAAATTGAGAATGTTTTGGTGCTATCATATGCTTCGATAATGTCTCAATTTTTGCAAATACCTGTTCATTGATGCTTCCTCATGAGACATATTTGCTTTCCTTTATGATCCCTATCAGATTACATTGCTCACTTATCATCTCAAACGAATCATATAATACCTACCGACCTCTTCCAGAGAGAGAGAGAGAGAGAGAGAGAGAGAAGTGACAATTATCTAAGAGAAAACGGTATACACGCATCATGGTATACGTTAATTGCTCTATTTTTAATGAGAAATTACGAAAGAAGTTATTCCCCTTGTCCAAAGGAATACCTTTCGGACAGTCGCAAGTGAGCACTGGCAGCATCTGTATGATTGTCATTTTTTTTCCATCTCCCATTGAAAAAATGCTAAGTTGCCCATGTATGTCCCCTAACAGTTTTCAACCGTACATCAAGCACTACTCTTGTGAAAGAGGGAAAAATATTATGTTGAGTGAATTCTCAATTAATAAAGTATTCTTTTTCAATGGTAGTTGATTTGTCGAACCATGTTAAATTAGTATTTTTTTTCCCCTTTCTGACTAATTTTCTTTTTTATTTCTTTTTTTATTTTTGCTGCATACGTCGGGATTTTCTGTCAACATGTTAAACGGATTAAACTAACTTCTTAGTGTTTTCTTTTGTTATAACTCAGAAGAAATATAATGATATTAAAGAATATTTTAACACGTGTTGCGTGTTACTTTGTGACAAAGCCCATGTTTGGCTAAAATATACAAATTATTTATACTCATTCAAACTATTTCTTCGTATCTTTATAACATCTGCAAGTACTACTTACTTATTCACAACTTATTTTTTTATATTTATAATTTAAAATATTTATAAAAAATTTCAAAAATGCATTCGAACCTCGCGCACTCTCCCTAATTCCTAGCCTATACCTGCAGCATTATTAAACTCTAAATATACTTCAACTTTTTATTTATTTATTTAATTAATGGGGTTCAGATTGTTGGGTTATGTGCTCGTATAGTAAATTTTATTATGATAAAATAAAAATTTATAATGAAAAAATTGTGATTTTATTTATTTATTACATTTATTTATTATTGAGCATGTGAATTAAAGTACCTATAATCACTTGTGATAATATAAGTTGGATCATTGCGTTGAAAAGTACAGTGTGACACAACTTATATTTTGATTATAAATTATTTGTTCACAAAAAATGTTTAAGGGTTGGCACCTTGTATTAAAATGTTGTAGTGTTGATCGATTCATTATTTAGACTTGTGATTTGTCATTGTAACAGAAATAATTAAAGTTGACACTAGTACACTTGAGTGTATTGAACGGGCCACATGTTGATTTTAATTCTATAGTATGACTGTGCAAAGAATTAAATTTCACTTGATCGTTGTATATTTCATTTAAATCCCTTGGTGCGGTAATGTATATCTTTTCATGATTTTAATGGTTATTTGATTCATCAATGTGTGATAACAATTCGATTGGTTAAAATATTTCGATGAGTTGTGAGTTTAAGAATGAGTGAAGTAGAAAACATGAATTCTTGTTGAGAATCGTCATCCTAAAAAAGGGTAAAGTGACCACTTAAAGTATTTTTTGTTGATTGATTAAAATTTGAGCTCAATGTTTAGCGACGACTATATTTCGACTTCTGTGATTGGTTCATAGAATTGTTGAAAAAAGTGGTACTTATAGTTAGTAAGAATAATTAGAACGGCAAAGCGGTCAATTACGCTTGTTCCTAATTATCGAATCTCGAATAAGGATAAAATACGTATACGATAGATCAAAGAAAAATATTTTAGATGTATTGACTTCTATAATCTTATATATTCCAAGATTTCAGTTTTTTAACTTTAGTGGAAAAAATAAAAACTAATGATTAGATTAAGTGCTCTAGGATCGACTAGACATGATTTAATTATTAGAACTTGAATTATAAATGTTCGATTAGGTCACTGTGATAGCTCTATAAAGTATTGTGACTTAATTGCAGTAATTATAATAATTTTGGATTTATTGTAATTATATTAAAGTTTTGTACTTAGTTGTAATTGCTGTAAAACTTATAAACATAACTATAATTGTAATTGGAGTTTTAAGACTACACATGTAATTAAATATAAACTAATTGGATGTGGACTTTATTTAAAACTCGTATTTGGATTTTAATTAAAATTTCTATTTGAATGTAGAATTATTATTGTGCAAGGATTGTAACTATTCTATCCCTATAAATAGAAATTAGATGGAACTTAGATATTCTGTGGTATTGAACAGAACAATCATAACACAATAATTCTATGGTGTTCACAGAGAGAGAGAGAGAGAGAGAGAGAGAGATTTTTCTTGCTTGTATTCATATGTCCAATTAAATAAATGGTTTCTCGATTTAATTAAAAGAAGGTGTCCACTCACCGATATAGTCGTGATTTTGGAGAATACCATAAAAGATTTGGAGGTTTAAAATATTAAGTTATTAAAGTTAGAATGCTGGAAGTTCGTGATTCAGAATTAATTTAAGAATTGATCATCGAATTTAAGTGAAAATTTGAATCCTTTATTATTGATATAACATACACTCAAACATTTAGACGGTTTTATTTAGTAAATTAAAGATTTTTTTTTTTAATTTATGAATAATTTCGCTTTTGCATTCTAATGCAAATATCAAGTTTTTATTGGTCCTTAATTCACTTCATGGCCTAGAATCATCATTTTTTGTAACTCAAAAATTATTATTAATTTATTTCATTTGTTGAGTATTATGATATATACTAGATAGGAAACAATATCAAAACTTTTGTCCATGTATAGGTAATTAGACACGAAAATCCTTACCTACAACTAGGGGTCGCAATGAGCTCAAATCGCCCACCGTTAGCCCAATCATGGCCGGGATTTTATGGGACTTGGGGCTTAGGACCAAGCTCGGCCCACCTATTACATTCATAGGCTGAATGGGGCTAAGGTTAGTTAGTGAAGAGGAAATTACACCCTTACCTAGCATTTGATGTAAGGAAAAAAAAATTCACAAATCACGTATTGAGTATGGACAATTCAATTTTAAGGTTTTAAGTTTCAAAATTTAAAAATCAAGTATTAATTAATTAAATATATTTTATTAATTAAATATATTGAGTTCACAATTATTCAATTTATGGTCACAGATGCGTACTTATAGGTCACAACGTCATATACTATCAAATTAATTGATCACAAATTATTTCATCAATCACAAATAAAAAAATTATATGTCACAATTTATTCGTCGATCACAGATTTTCAAATTAGTTGGTTACAAATTATTTTTTACTCACATATTATCAAATTTTTAGGTCACAATTGAATACTTGGTTACAAATAACCAAATAATTGGTCACATATATTAAATAGTGGGTCACATACCCTTGCCACTACCACTGCGACCACTTACCACCACCTTTACTCCACCACCACCACAGTAGCACCAACACCACCACAACTATCAAATCTCCAGTCACAAACAACCACCTTCGCCACGGACAACCACTTCCATTCACATATTAAATTTTTAATGTCACAATGCCGATCCCACTCCAACAAAAATGCATCACCACCATCGTCGCCGCCACCGCCATTTTGCAACCTACCAATAACAACCCGCACCATTACCATTACAACACTACCACCTCACCATCAAAACCAACACCTTACCACCACCACCTGCAGCACCACCATCTTACCTTCTTCGCACCACGATATCTGCAACCATCTCATATGTCCAAACCACCCTAAAATCACCCAAAATTGGTTTAGACAGTTGGGACATCAAAAGAAGTAGGTTCCCATAGAGCCCCTTATCGAATTGTAGTAGTAGCAAGGGCGATGCTGCACAGCAACAACAATCCCGATGCTTGACTCTCACATTAAAAAGGCCTCATAGCGACACTCGGAGGTGATACGATCTTACTGTTAACAACAACATTGACAAATTATAGCATTGCGATGATGTCATTTGCAGTAGTGTCACCTCGCGATGCTGTTGAGAACCCTTGGTAGGGTCGATCGGGGCAGATCCTTCATCATTGGTTGCTGGCGTTCGAAGAGAGAGATGGAGAGATGTAGAGAAAAGAGGGAGGGAGGAGGGAAGAGTGAGGAGAGAGAGAGAGTTGGAATTGAATAATGGTTTTGATAGATGGTGGGTGAGGTGAGTTTTGATACCTGATTTGTGAATAATGAAACTTCATCCCTAATTTTTGAATTGTAATCTTTAAATACCTAGGGTTATGTAATTTCCACTTGATATAATTTTAGGAATTACTTTTGTCATTAATTTTATTTTATTCAAAATATGTCGTTAAAAATATAGTAAAATAAAAAACATATAAATCACCTTATTCATACCAAATAATCAACTTTATATATGCCACCAAACACGACATTTTCCAGAATTTATAATCATAATGGATGGCATATGAATATATGTTTCTGCAAATTATGCATATGTGGATAGATTATTGAGTCTAAATAAGAAATTATTGAATCGTGAAACAAAAAAAATTATGTTTTCTGCAATAAGGAACATTCATACTAGATTTATTTAGAAAGAGAAAACAACGAGAAGGAATTTTTTCCCCAAAAAGCATGTGTTACGGTTTGGCCAATAAAGTTTCTTTTTTCCTTGAATTTTGAGATGGTTTAAAAGCAACAATAAATGACTAACTTAATGCTAGATTAATTAAAATTAATTTCAGTTACAAAGAATATATGGAGTCTAGATTGGGTATATAGTATTTCTCAAAATATTAATTATTGTACAAAGTAATACTTAGATTATAAAAATCACATAGTAAATCTTGAATATTTATTTCATAATGATGTAGATACGAAAATTTCTGTAAGGTTAAGAGCATGTGGGCCCTTTCCAATAGAATCTATAAAAATATTGTAAAAATATAAGATAATTATTGATATTTATTTAGTTTTATCAGAATACTTAGACTAATCCTATATATATTCTGAAAGAGTATATTTTGCTCTGATTGCAACTCTTATTTTGAGCCTTATAAATACAAGACCTTAATTCTCAATAAAATATACAATTGAGTTTTAACTCATTTATTTCTTCTCCTATTTCTCTTATTCTCATAACACATTATCAACATGATTTTATTTTTCAAGATTAAAGCATGAATTTAATTAGTCAAATTCCATAGGTTATTATTATTGTTAAGCAACTATATTTGTTACTAGTCAATACAAAAAGGTCTACGTGGTGACCTCATATGCATATACATGGCGAGCACTCAATAATTGGTGCAGAAGGGAGTAACGTTCGAAGCTGTCAAAGGAACTGCCGAGGTGATTGCACTAAGTTAATTCGAGGTGGTACGCCTTTTACTGCCAAATCACTCGACTACCCGAAGTCCTTGACAAATAGAAAAAGTTCGAACAAGTGCGTCTCCAAAGTTGATTGATGTGACGTGCATAGTTAACAAGTGTCAGGAATGTCAGCCTAGCTTATAGAGTGACTGATCTATTGTCAAAAGTCTATCAATGTAATTAATATATGACATAGCTGATGTAACAGTTAGGGTTGACATATCAATTGAGAGTTCCCTACTATAAATAGGGAACTCTTGTATCAATTGAGGGATCTTGGAAAAATACAGCGAAGTAAATAATATACTTGCATTGTCCACTATTCACCTTCTTTCACAAACATTCATATTTACAGTAGAAATACTACATAATATGTCCATGTGTATATTATCTTGTATCAACACCTGTCGACTATTTTCGAGGGTCAACAGATTGGCGCTGTCTATGGGAAACTTCTAATAGCTAAACCATAAAAATCCCATAGAGGAAAAATCTAAGTTTTCAATAGAGAAACCAGAAAGTAAAAATCTTTGAATAAAGGTAGACAACTCCTGGAATAGAGTAAAAGAAAGGCTATCTACGGAGAAGGAGCAGCCATGAGTCCGAGGAAGAAAAGAATCACGTCAAGTCGGACCAAAGAACATTTTAGTGAGGAGACATCCTCACAAAATGCCCCAATAATCCAGGAACCGTTGCCAACCGCTCTAGTGGTCCGCACCAAAGGAATGGCTCAAGGAACAGGCCCAAGCTAGCATCAAGGCTTACCAGAGAGAGGGCCACCGTCACCACAAAAGTGAGAGCCATCTCCCAACAAAACACTGCAATGCGTAAACTACTCAGACGCGTGCAAAGTCACCTAGCCAGATCCTCCCAAAATGAAGAAGTCGTTTCCCTAGAAATAGGGGTAAATGTGGACACGATTACTAATTACGACACCGGTCGAATAACTGAGAAGACTGCCATTTTTGTAGAAGGCAGCCGGGCTAACACACCAAGGGGACAGACTAGTGTCTTCGATAAGCTTAGTTTTACAAGAGACAGAGAAGGTCGGCCTCCATTTAACCGCTCAAACTGGGCGTCCTCCTATTTCCTCGAACAGACCACATTTGTTCAATTTATTTTCGGAGGAAAATCAGTATGGACAACTTCAGCCAAGAAACGTAGATGAGCTTGCTCTTAGATATATTCATCCCCCACCTAGAAATACGCAAAAAAGACGAGCTGCATTAGCTCGAATGTGGACCTTCCAAAACTGATCACGCGAGAGGAAAAATGCTCAAGGCCCAGAGAAGCCCTCTTGCAGAAAGAGGTGCTAAGACATATAACTATCAAGCCGGATTTCGCAACCCCGACTGACATAAGTCGACCTTCCCAGGAGGTCGGTGAACTAAGAATACAATCCTTACAGAAAAGTGATACGCTGTCTTTCCCATACCATCCAAGAGATAGAGATAGGAGACGGAAGTCATAACCACCATCCTCATGAGAAAGGCAGAAGGTCTCGTTTGAAAAAATGAGCGCCAAGGCATATAATTGCCGGGGCAGGCCCCAATGACATCGGCAAGCAAAAGTCGACCCATCGGCAATAGTCGTTGGAAAGTAAGATTTGCTGTCCTCTCCGGTCAAAGCAGCTCAACCATAAGCCTCACAGAATTATATTGCCTAAGGAAACTTGGGCACAAAAGGTGAAGGCTGATCCCCCATCTTGAGGCTAAAACTCCGGTCCCATCGGAATAAGAAAATCAGAATAGGTTAGAAGTCATACCCCAACCCTGTATACATAACCCCAAAACAAGCTATGCTAAATAAGTTTGTTCAAAGAAAAGGTGAAGATGAAACCATCTCGACCAAGACACCTAATGCAGAAAAAGAAAGACCCCACATGGAGCCATCCCCAAATTATGCATGCACCCTGAAAAGGGAGGCTATGCACTAACCATCAAGTACAAAAACAAAAAGATACGACGAAGGTCTAAGAGCTGTAGAGAATAAGGACCTCAGCTCCCTTCATAATGTATTCAAAGAGGCCAGGTCGGCACACAACCTCATCTTCCCCAAGGACCTCTAGCAACATCTTCTGTAAAGGCTAGTGAAGATTTTCTTGAAGTTATGTTTTGTTTCTAGAACCTTGTTATTTTAATATCTACTGTTAAACTAGAAATTACTAGATAGCTTGTATATAATAATTACGGTTAGCATATTTTACGACCCATCACACCGGTCTTATTATCGTGTATATACTATACTCGGACATCAAACATGACTTGGTCCACTCCACGAAGAAGAGACTACTGAAGCCCTCAGCAAAGTGCATGACACTTTCTGAGGTAGTTCCTTTGAAGGAACAGGAAAAATGTATAGTCCAAAGGGCATTAGCCCATAGAGGCACTTCAAAATATGAGCTGAAAAGCGTCTACAAGGCTTAGCCTAAGAAAGGGCAACTCAGTAAAAGAAGTGGGAGCTCGAAGATATCCCCCTTAGAAATAAAAATTCACCCTAAGGGCAGAATAATGCAAATGGTCGGACCCCACAAAACTGACCCTCATGAAGGCACAAAAGCTGCCTACAAAAAGATAAGAAAATAGAGAACTACTACAAGGGCACGACCTTCTTCTAAAAAATGACCCCCGAATACGAAGCAGTAATAATTTGAAGTCCAAACATAG
Organism: Olea europaea var. sylvestris; assembly: GCF_002742605.1. NCBI lineage: Eukaryota > Viridiplantae > Streptophyta > Magnoliopsida > Lamiales > Oleaceae > Olea > Olea europaea. Next base: position 113,784 of record NW_019267788.1, read on the forward strand.
ATTCGCATAAAAGGTCAAAATTTTATTCATCACTACGAAACATTACAATCAAGAGCAATAAGAGCCACTTACAAGGCATTATATAGTACAAAAAGAAAATGGATGATAAAAATGAAAAATAAATGATGATAAAGTGTAGCCATTGCACATAAATCGTTGAACCTCTTCTCCTTAATAATGTACACCATATGCTACGACCTTCACATTTGCAAGACCTGTGGGACTATGTTGAAACTTAAAGTTTCAGCTACAATACACTCTGCCTAGTCATACTAGCAGACGAGGTAGCCTAATTGCCCAGGGGAGGTACGAGTTCATCAACCTGCTGTGATGGTCGACTCAAAGTACAGGCCAAATCACACCCTATTATAACATAATACAAGGCAATGGGCGACCCTCCACATAGGGTGTTCAGAGAAGTTTGTGCTGAAGTTGCATTTGCATTTTTCATTTTACAAATCCAAGCATCCCATCCATTACACCCACGAAACATCCAACTTGCACTCTCCATGGCATTATCCAAAACTAAGCAAACCCATGCACCAGCTCCTCTCAAGATCCACCAAGCATATATGCTATTTTTTGTCATATCGCAAAGAAACATCACAGAGTAATTCGCACCAATAAATGAGTGTTCAAGCAAGAACGAGCCTTTTTATAGGAAAATGCATATGTTCTTGACTGTTAGAACTTAAAAATTTGGACCTTCTAAATTCGGGGCACTTATAGGCCACTCGATAAAATCGACGCTTCAACTTTAGGGCCCAGATTGAAACACGTGGCAATGCCTTGAAAATCGAGGGCACCGCCCTCCTCGGGAAGATTGAACGTCAACATAACAACTTGTGTCAATAAATGATAAAAGATGGTCCAACTACCCGAACCGTCTCAAGCATCACAATTTCAGATGCACAAAAAAGACAGCTAATCATTACAGCACAATGCTCAAGACCCTTCACATATTCTCATGCTGACCCTATCCAACCCCTCTCTGTGACACTTACAACCTTGGCAAACTACAACACAAAGGTACCTCAATCTACATCTTAAAGCTCTTTGGCTCTACTTCGAAAGCATCTCAATTGATCCCCCTCGAAAGCCCCAAACTGAACTGGGGGACTATAAGCTCAAAATTCAACGTCACCACCCTCTCACAAATTCTAATTCCCACATCAATGTTGGTAACTCAGACTTGGGGGATTGACATCAATCAGAAATTTCTTCTCTTGGAATTTTTTTTGGAAACTTCGAAATTAATTACAAATTCTATGTACCACAAAAATGATCGAACATAGACTTGGGAGACTATTGTTACTAGTCAATACAGAAAGATCTACGTGGAGACCTCATATGCATACACATGGTGAGCACCCAAAAATTGGTGCAGAAGGGACTAACGTCTAAAGCTGTCAAAGGAAGTGCCGAGGTCGTTGCAATAAGTTGATCCAAGGTGGTTCGACTTTTGCCGCCGAACCACTCGACTATCCGAAAGCGCGTCTCCAGAGTTGACTGATATGACGTGCGTAGTTAATAAGTGTCAAGAATGTCAACCTAGCCTATAGAGTGACTGACCTCTTGTCAAAAGTCTATCAATGTAATTAATATATGACAGAGTTGATGTAACAGTTAGGGTTGGCAGATCAGGCCACGTTGATCCAATCATATGGTGACCACGTCGACCTGATCACTATAAATAGGAAACTCTTGTATCAATTGAGGGATCTTGGAAAAATACAGTGAAAGGAAAAATATACTTGCATTGTCCACTATTCACTTTCTTTCGCAAACATTCATATTTACAATAGAAATACTACATAATACGTTCACGTATATATTATCTTGTATCAACACCTGTCAACCATTTTCGAGGGTCGACAATATTATCATCTGTGTGTATCTCCGCTTACCAAATTTTTTTAGGTATATAATATAGTGGAGACTAGTTTTCCATTAATTAAATAAAATTTATAAGTTCCAGTAATTTGTAATCTGGAACTGCACATGTCAAGAAATTGCTTCTTTATTTATTTATTTATTTTTTAATTTTATGTTGGGGATAAACATAAGGTAAACAACTTCTTAATCATGATTAACTCTAATTAATAAAGTTGTTTATGGGTTACGCAATGCGTTCGCAATCCCTACTTACATACATTTTCCCATCTTTTTTTCACCTCCGTCGCTGCCACCACAGTTGCTGTCACCATCGCTCATACAGTTATTCCACAATATGCTACACATATTTTGTCGCAATTTTTACTATCACTGCACCTCGCTATTGTCTATTTTATCCCGCATTTGAATTTATCATCAAAAGTACAGAGTGATAATTAAAGTATCATTCCCACAATGACTAATTATCCGTACTTTAATTAAATCTGTCTAATTCATGAAAGACACACAATCAAGGAATGAAACCAATTTTTAACTAAATCTATGTATCTACCAAAATAGGTGATTAAAAATAAGCACTTAAAAATTCTTGATACCAATCAAATCACATAAGATATAAGGATCTTGAATCCATCATTGTTAACCTACTTTATCCTCATTACCCCTTTATAGACAATTCTTATTTCATGTTAACAATCGGTATTCTTTATATGTTATTTTTCTTGCTAGAGATAAATCAAACCAATTTTTACATACGAGCCAACTATATCTCTATGAAGGGTACGAATAGATAAAAATACAATACAAAATTGGAATATTACAAAAGATTGCATCAAACATAGAAGTATCTCCAACTCCAATAGGAAGTATTGTTATCATTTGAGCTAGAAACATGATTTGTTTCTGGATATAATCATGAATTCCAAAACAATCCTAAAATTTGCTAGATAATAGTATATCAATTAAAACAATAACAAGCAATTAAAAATAATAGAATTTTACTAAAACATACAATTTATTGAATTAAATAGTCAACTAGATATCTTAATAACTAGAAGTTTGGCGGACATGATTTGAATTAAAATTACATAAATAAATTCATAATTCAGAATATTCAAGAATAAGAAATAGTTACAAGTCTCAATCTTTAATTTCTACAATATCTTGAAATTGCTTACAAATTCAATAGAAAAGAATACCCTAGAATTGATGAAGAATTTTTCTTGCTTTGATCTCAAGTATTCTCTATTGCACGGTGATTTGTTTTGATCTAGATATGATCTTTACATAGTGGTAAATATATCTTGAAAGAAGAGCTGCTTGATGGCCTTTATTGCTTATTTTTGGTTTCTTAAATTGAAGGCACTCTGGATATTCGATATACACGACTTGGCCAGGGATGTGGCCCTGGCCATCCTGTGGCACCCCCTATTGATTGTGTTTAGTCAGATTAAGGCTAGTCGAACAAGAGGGTCCCCGCAATAAGGATTAGGACTGATGCGTGTTGGCAAATACGACCCAAATTTGACTGGGGACAGCTGTCCCTGGCGTCTGGACGAACGTCCTCAACTTTTTGGCTATAAACTTCAACGCCTAGTTCGCCATTTTCATATAGGTTTAGTCCATTGGTTTAAGAAATTACACTTTTGGCCCCTCCATATTTAGATTCTCCAAATTATGTCCGACCATTTCCAATTGCTTCTAAATTGAACTTTCATCTTCCAAACTCGCCCACTTTGGACCTCCTACTTTTAGTTTATTTAATTTTATCCTCAAATGTGTCTAGAATGCTCAACTTAGTCCCCGAACTTCTCCAAAAGTCAAATTTGGTCTACAAAACTTGTGAGTTCATCCAATTGACATCTTCCGAGTTCATCATTTTAACTCTAATTAAGCTCGAATTCACTTCCTTTTGCGTAATTAATCTTTAATTTGAGAATTTTCACATGTAAAAGTAATATTTACACTGAATTAATTAAAAATTCGCTCATATAATGAAGTATCGAGTATAATTATCAGCCTCAATAAGCATGTTAAACACGTTTATTAGCCAACACTATGACTACCACTTGTGTCGAACGTGTATTGAGCACCAAAGCTTGCCCAAACTCAGTTTCTACCAACTTCTAACACCACAACCTAACAACAACGACCTAAGAAAATAACCAAGTTTCCACTTCCAGTTGCCAATGAAATAATTCACTTAGGAGACTACAAAGGTGCAAAATATCTCATATAATAGCACCATCAAGGTACAAATCACAAAGAGGGAGAAAGAGTAGAAGAATAATTCACGCAGAGATCGGCCGAATAGAGAGGCAGAGAAGACGTCTCTAACTTAGAAAGAAAGAGACCCATTTATCTAGTAACAATTTGCCCAAATATGGTAAGTGTAGGTAGGTTAACAAATGGGTCAAAGTAGAGGCCCAATAGATAGGTAAATGGGCTTACAAATAATCTTTCTCAATTATGGCCATCGAAGAAAGCGAATTGGGACACGAGCAATACTAAAATATTTAGGTTGCTTCGAGTGGCCCAATTAACCTTGGGTTGTATCCTCTTGATTGTGGCGTTAAATTCCTATTCAATTACTTGGCTAAGCTGACCGAAAAATAAAATCGAGTAATATCATAGCCCAGAGGTCGTTAGATAACAAATTGCCTAACAACCTCTTCCTTGGTGTCAAAGGACATGCAAAAAGAAAACGTCTCCCATTAGTGACACCTTTAATAGAAAATCAATAAAATTGGAAATCATTTACTTGTACTAATGTTTAGAAGATCCTTGCAGCTTTTAAACTTTACTGGTGGTAGCACTTTCTTGCCCACATCTGAAGGGTAGTATTGTGTGTGAACTTTTTCAAGTCTTACAACCTCTTGAGATACTATATGTCTAATGAAGTATAGTCTAACGTCAATATGTTTAGTGCGTTGTGAAAAATAGGATTCTTGCATAAATGTATAGACGACTGACTATCAGAATACACTACCACACAATCATTCAAGACACATATATCATAAAATAAACCTCTAAGCCATAAAATCTCTTTAATTGCTTCAGTGGTAGCAATATATTTTGACTCTGTAGTGGATAGTGCAACAATGTATTGTAATTGTGATTTTCAACTAATACATAAATTGGATAAGGTAAATACGTAAGAGGAAGTCAATTTCCTACCATCCCTATCTCCATCATAATTAGCATCTACAAAGCCCTTCAATTTCATACATTCCTTATTAGCACTAAACGTTAGACCTACGTCACCCGTACCCTTCAAGTACCTTAATAGCCACTTTAATACTTCCTAATATTCAAGACCTAGATTAGCCATGTACTTACTGAGAGTACTAATAGCAAAACCTAAATTCAGTCTAGTGCAAACCATGAAATACATTATGAAACCAATCACATTAGAATACGAAATTCTACTCAGGTATTCTACTTCACGTTCATTGCAAGGAGATTGTTCTTTAGATAAAACAAAATGATTAGCAAGAGGCAACGTAACATGTTTGCAGTCACTCATATTAAATTTCTTCAACACCTTAGATATATATGGAGACTGATACAAAAACAGAATAGAATTTGAACTATCTTTTTCTATTTTCATACCTAGAATTCTCTTAGCCTTACCTAGGTCTTTCATGTCAAATTCACCACTCAGATTTACTTTTATATTGTTTATCCACTTAGGAGAAGAACCAATCAATAGCATGTTGTCCACATAGAGCAACAAAAACAAGTAATTATTATTAGGCCATGTTTGATTGCCAAATCTTTTCCATGGATTCCATTTTCCCACTTTCAAGTGTTTGATATGGTTTTTTTTTGCCATGGAATTCAAGTTCCATGTTTTCTTAGACTTTTGACTTTTCTAGCTTTTTAGGGATATGGTGGAAATTTATTTTCTCGGTTACTGTAGCATATATGTATTTTTTTCATTTTTTTTGTTGGCAAAGTTAACAAATTCTAAGAATTATTGTAAAAAAAATTTCCTTTTAATTGACAATTTTCATATAAAACAAAGTCAAATAAACACCAAAAGATAGATGATTTTTGTTTTTGTTTTGTAGCAATGGAAACAAATTTAATCTCCAACACCAATAAATTCTATCACTTTAATTGACAATTTTCTTGTAAAATAAAGTCAAATGAACGTAAAAAACACTTTTATTTCAACATTTCCACGTGAAAATTTATATCAATCAAACACAATAATTTACAATTCTCAGTAAAATAATTTCTAGGCAATTCAATTCCCTAAAATTCGTTTTCGATTCAATTCAATTTCATCTTTGCAATCAAACGGATCCTTAGTCTCGTTGTATTGAAAATACAAACAGTGATCAAATTTACTTCTTTGGAACTCTATAATGAGTATAAAGGAATCAGACTTCTTGTACCACTGTCTAGGTGATTATTTTAAACCATACAGACATCTCTTTAGAAAACACACATAATCAAATTTTAACTTGTCCTTACAACCTTTTGATTGATTCATAAGATTTGTTCATAAGCTCACCATGTAAAAAAGTAGTTTTACATCAAGTTGTTCAAATTCCCAATCAAAATGTGCAACCAATGCAAGTATGACCCCAATAGTAGCGTACTTAACAATTGGTGAGAAAATCTTGTTATAATCAACACCCTCATTCTGTGTGTAATCCTTGGCCATTAACCTAGCCTTAAACCTTAAGGGTTCTGAGCTACTGGTACATTTCTTAACCTTAAAGACCCATTTGCAATCAATGATTCATTTATTCTTCGGTTTATGTTCTAGCTTCCAAGTTTGATTCTTTTCTAAAGAATTCATCTATTCTTTCGTCGCCTTAAGCCACTCCTTAGATTAATCACTACCCATCGCCTCTTCAAAGGGTTTTGACTCTCTATCAACTAGTTTCTCATAACTAAGATGGGCGAAAGCTAACTCAGATTCAAATCCGAACCTCCTACGTTCTTTCGTTTGTCTCCTCTCTCTATCCTTATCTAAGTTGTAATTAGCAAAAAGATTTTCTTCCTTAGGATGCTCTTCTATCACTATTTCGTTACTGTTCTCCACCTCAAGTTTCTGAACCTGAATCTCCACCTCACTAGGAGTAGTAGGGGCAAATGTGTTTTGCTTTCCTAACTCCTCCTTAAACCGATCTCTCTCTTTACCTGGTTTAGTTTCACTCACATATTTGATTTCACTTTTAAGACATGGCATCTCACTTTTGTTAAATGTGACATCCCTACTCACGATAATCTTAACCTCTTTTGGCTTCAATCCCATTACCTATAACCCTTAACACCCTCGGGGTATCCTAGAAAGACACACTTTCTAGCTCTAGGTTTAAGCTTTCCCTCACTTTGATGAGAACATGCAGCGCCGCCAAAAGTTCTAAGCATAGAATAATCACCCAATTTACTAGACCATCTCTCATGTGGAGTGTCACCATTTAATGCAGCAGATGGAGTTAAATTAATCAAATAACAAGCCGTTATAACAGCTTCACCCCAAAAAAATTTAGGGACACCGCACTTTATCAAGTATCTTCTTGTTCATCCTTTCCATTACCCCCTTTTGCTAGGGAGTGTAAGGAATCGTCTTATACCTAGTTATGCCATTTTCTTTACACATGCTATCAAATTCAATGTTACAAAATTCTAGGCCATTATCTGTCCTTAAAAATTTGATCATTTTTCCAGTTTGGTTTTCCATTTGTCTCTTCCAATTATTAAAGTTATGAAAAGTCTCAAATTTATCTTTCAATAGATAGACCCACACTTTTCTAGTATAGTCATTGATAATAGATAGGAAATACCTATTCCTACCTGATGTGATATTACTAGTAGGACCCCACAGATCAGAATGTACATATTCAAGCATGCCTTTAGCTTTATGAACATTAGTGGAGAACGATATTTTATGATACTTACCAAGCACACAGTGATCACAGAATGACAATTCAGACACACAATCAATACCAAATGCACATTTTTCATTTAGTAGCTTAAGTCCCTTAATGCCTATGTATGCAAGTCTATTATACCGTGTGTGTGTGATCAATCTTAGCAGAAGCGATAGAGAAGTTCAAACCTCTAATCACTTCTTTTATCATGTTTTTCAACCCTAATTTTCATCTCTTTGTTCCTAAGAGAATCTATGACAATTTTAAGTGTCAACGTATCCCTACCATACTTAATGACATTTTTAACTTCCTTATAAGAATTAGGAATATAATTGAGCAAGATTATAACCTTATAAGTTTCGGACACAGCCTTATCATAATTAACGATAACTTGTACCAATTTGTTAAGCACATCTAAATTGTCATCGAGATCTTTTGAATGATTCATTTTAAAACTGAAAAAGCGTTCAAGCAGGTCAAGTTTATTCGATGCAGATTTAAGCAAATATAGGTCTTCCAATTTTTTCCTAAGTTCTTTGGTGGTTTTCAGTTTACCTATCTTTCTCAAAACGACGTTAGACAATTGTAAAATGATTGAAGTATAAACAAACTCATTAGCTTCTTCCTTTTGTTCTTTTGAAAAATTAGTTGGAAAATTGCCTTCGATGGTTTTTGAAACTTTTTGTTGGACCAAAATACCTTTCATTTTTTTTTTGCTAGATTAAAAAAATCACATTTTCCATTAAAAATCCCCAAATCAAAGTTTTGAGTTATCATCTTCACAAAAACAGCTAAAGAATGCACAAAAACAATCAAATCATACAATGTAGTCCTAGGGTCACATATAGTATACATCGTTCTAGATTTCCAAGATTTCGTAAGCTCGCGGTCTTAGATCAAGGGAATGTTCGAATGTGTAAGGTCTCAGTAATTCTAAGGGAATTAACAAGCAGCAAAAGTAACAATGCAACAAAAAAGTACGCCTAACAAATAACCAGTTTCACGGTAATTGTATCACTAAGAATGATACACTGATTTAACCAAAAGGCAGGTACTCAATCAATCAATTAAGAGCAAATAACCCTAATTTTCGATACAAGTAATAGTAACCAAGCAATAACAACCCTCAATCCTAATGATCATCCCACGCGATGATCTGTTAGTACAATAATGTAAAGGTTTCAGCCAATTTACTAGAGCAGATATATTTGAGTCTGTAACATGGAGAGATGCGAATTTTCTACTTTAGGGCCACCACCATTTGCCCTAAAGATTAAGCAAACGTGCTAATTCCAATCAGCCACAAATGCATATTGAAGGTCAGGGGCAAAATTTTTCAAATTTTCTTGCGCAACCTAAAATACTAAACCAAACAAATCAGTACATTTAGGAGACTCAAATAAATGAAATGGCAAGAAAAAATCATGTTGGAGGTCCTCCACGCACTGTCGTTGGAACGCCATGCCCCACCACCACCACAGGGGGCGCCTCAACCTACTAGCCGTGTGTCTGGCCTTCGTTCGTCCAACGGAGGTCTGGTTTAGGAGTAATTGAAGTTTTCAAATCCAATCAGATTGAAGCAAAAGCCAGTTTCTTCCATTTTTTGATATGATTTTCGGAAGGTAATGACAACACACGCTCTGATACCAGATGTTGAATGTGTATTGAGTTCCAAAGCTTGCTCAGACTCGGTTTTTACCAACTTCTAACACCACAACCTGACAACAATGACCCCCAAGACAATAACCAAGCTTTCACTTCCGGTTGCCAATAAGATAGCTCACTTAGGAGACCACAAAGGTGCAAAATATCTCATATAATATCACCACCAAGTTAGAAATCACAAAGAGGCAGTAAGAGTGGAAAAGAAATCACGCAGAGATCGGTTGAAGAGAGAGGCAAAGAAGATGTCTCTCACTTAGAGAGAAAGAGACCCATTTATCTAGTGACAATTGGCCCAAATATGGTAAGTGTAGGTAGGCTAACAGATGGGTCAAAGTAGAGGCCCAATAAATAGGCAAATGGGCTCACAAGTAATCTTTCTCAATTATGGTCATCCAAGGAAGCAGATTGGGCCACGAGCAATACTAAAAATTTAGGTTGCTTCGAGTGGCCCAATTAACCTTTGGGTCGTATCATCTTGATTGTGATGTGAAATTCATGTTCTGTCTTTTGGCTAAGCTGACAGAAAAATAAAACCGAGTAATATCATAGCCTGGAGGAGATCGTTTGATAACAAATTGTCTAACAACTTGTAACATTTAGTGTTATATCACCACCATCATTGACCCCACAACTTTCAACAATCGTTATTAAACCATCAATTATAATATTTTCTTATTACACAACTGAACCACCACCACCACTAGACCACCATCAAAATCCACTCCCATTGATAAGTTTATTTTGTACACTTATTTGAACCATTAAATGAGACTAGTTATTATTAATTTTGATAAATCATGACTTAATTGAGTTTATTTTTCGTTTGTTAGCTAAAATTCAATGCAAATTTGTGAAATTGGAAGAAAGGAGGGAAAATAGAGCAAAATCCAAAGTTCAATTATCAAAGTGTAAATATTTCATAGTTGATTGACCATAAAATGATGATTGAAGATCATATAGAATCAACTGGATGCAATTGAAGGTTAAAAGAGTGAAAATATGGTCAAAATATTTTTACAAATCAATTCTCCATTGAAAAAGTTATGACTCTGAATTTTTAACCTCATATTAAGACTCATTTTTAGTATAGCAAAAGTTTGAACTGAAACAATACTATTTCTAAAAGAATTGTGGCACTTAGAGTTATCTTTTCAATGAACTTTGAATCACCCTAATTGATTATTGACAGATAAAATTATGATCAAAATATCGAAAACTGCTAAGAGACAAAACCATGACAACCATCGAGCGAGCCATGCTGAAAAATCACCCAAGAGTAAACAGGTTGTATGGCATGAGGCACCAACTCATACGGCTTGAGGGTGGTAAGAAGTGCAGGGCCTGACGTGAAGTTTTCCTTTTATAGCAGAATTCTAATTGAAATGAAATTCTTCACGTGTTTGGCATGTTTTTGGACTCCTATAAATATAAAATTTGGTCAAAATATTAGGAAACTCTCTCTAGCCCCTAAATACATAATATATCAGCAAATTCATCCAAAACAAAAAATCAATTAATCACTTTGATAGAAGAAATCAAATCCTAGCAAGAATTGAAAACCAATTATATCAAGATATTGAAGAGTTTAACCTTAGACTTGAAAATTAACATCTTTTACACTATTTCATGATATGGGTGATATTTATTTATTTATTTTATAATTTTTCTTGTAATTTATATAAAATCATGTTAGGCTCCGTCTTGTCTTGGATGAAGATGAACCCCATTGTTTATTTATTCTAATCAAGACTAGTAGTTTAGTATTTCTTGAATTTCTTGATTAATTTTGTAAACACATAGCATTATTTAATTGGGTAGCTGACAATTATATAATTAGTTGCTTGATGTAGTGTTGTGAGATTTACAATAGGTTTAGAACTCGACAAAATTAACATATGTACAATAAATATTAGAAATAACATTTATTACGTGTACAATCATAAAGACTCCAGTTATGATAAGAATAGAATTAATTTATTTTGGAAATGAAAGTTAAATACATTAACTTTATCGATTGTCAAGAAGCATGGACAAGACTAGATTACAAATAAAAAATTGAAATAAATAATAATAAGAGGATTCTAAATCCATTATAATCATTCATTCATTAATAAAAATCCTACTTTTACATCAATTTTAGTATAATTCAATAAAATAAAATCAAAATATCCTTTGTGTTACATTCGAAATCTATACAAATTTAATAAACTTAAATTAAATTTTACTCGCTGTAGGATGATACTCTCCACTAATTAAATCTATTATTTGTCAATAATGCTTGTGTGATTCACACGAACACCCATCTACTCCTTGAGAAAAAAATATTGGAGCGGTAGAACAAAAACAAATCCGATCTATAATTTAAAAGGAATTTGCTATTTATACATTGAGATTGAGACTTGGTGTACAACCCCTTAGCAAAATCCAATTTAAAACTAGAAACTATACAAATCCGATCTATAATTTAAAAGGAATTTGCTATTTATACGTTGAGATTGACACTTGGTGTACAACCCCTTAGCAAAATCCAATTTAAAACTAGAAACTATACCCATTCCTACCACGTACCAAGTTGCTACCTACTTCCAACATCACTTCTGCAACCTATTTTCACCGTAAACACATATATGCTCCGCCATCACCAACATCAACAACCACCAAAATTTACCGTCAAATCCATATAAAATCCAAGACTCCAACCACGGTGAAGAAATAGACGGACTCTAAGAATATTAAAAGGTAATTGAGGAAGAGATAATAAAGAAATTAAGAATGAAAAAAGAAGATAAGGAAACTCACTGGAAGAGAGGAAAATTACTATGTGGGGAGAAACAAATATGGAGAGAATTGGCATTAGACAATCGAAGCCATGGGCAACATCTTGAGATGCATTCTCAAAGAAGTCGCAACCTGGTCCAAAACTATCGCCACATCTATTCATTGCAGAGTAAATAAGAGGCATCAGTCAACGACACTCAATCGTGCTCCAAAAGCAACTTGGAGTCAATCAGTGGGAAGATCATGAATGGATTTTACTCAATGTACTGGGTTCTGTTTCACATAACTCCCACAAGATACTCACAGCTGGTGGGTCCTATGCGGGACCCAACTGTATAAAAAATGCCAAAGTCCCCACCCACCCCACCCATGCTGTGAGTATCGGTAGGGATTCTATGAAAAGAACCCATGTACCTCAAGCAAGGTTTTGAATCTACAAGCAAGAGGGATGTTGGTGAATGGTGGCAAGAAGTTTGGAGGTGGTGGTATAGTGGTAGTTCTGACAAGGTCATGCGTGGTGGTGCTGGTGGGAGAGCAAGGGATGGTTGCTGGCTTGGAGAAAAAGGCGCATTTTCTTATTTTCCCATCACCAATAAGATTTATTCCTCTCTCTTTGCTTCTTAGTTCTATTTGTTTGGGGACTAATGCTATTTAGCACCATCGGTATTAAAACATTAGTGTTTAGGTGATACTAATGTTCCATTAAATGATAATTACAATTAAATAAGTAATTTAATTTCAATTTCATTGTGCCATCACATAGCATTACATAAACTGGTATTATAGCATCGCTGGTGATAGATATCATTATTCTTATTTGGGTATTCTTTTTTTAAACACTAAAAAAATAAAATAAAAAACTGGGTCCAATGATTGGTCGCTAAAGGTTATTTTTTGGGTCGCTAACTGGTCGGTAAGTGTTGTTGCTAACTGGTTGGTGAAGGTTTCCACCGACCAATGTAGTGTGGTCGCTACATATAACATACAACGACCAAAATTTCGTTGCTAAAGGGCTCAATCGTGGTTTCTGGTAAAAATGATAAATTGATTGATTCGTCATCGTGAACGTCTTTTGGAACCAATCACGTGGTCACTAAATATATAACATTCAGCAACCAAAATGTTGTGTAAACGTCATTAGCAACAAATACATGCGGTCGCTAATATATAACATTTACCGACCAAACTGTAGTTGCTAAAGGAAACCATTTTGGCAGTTGATAATGGTTTAAAATTGGTTGATTTACCCTTTTCCAACAAATGTTGGTTGGTAAACATATTAGAACAAAATATTTTCACAATAGAAGCAACCAATCTTTGGTCAATGAACACTGATATCAATATTTTAACAACCAATACTTTTTGTTCTTGCTAATATTTTGTCTAATATTTCAATTTTCGACAACCACATTAAAATTAACAAGAAACATGTCACTGCAAAAGTAAAATTATCTTGTACATATAACAAGTTATAACAGTCGATACATAACCCTAAATGTCCAAGATTTAACCACAAAAAGACAAATTGTAAATTCAATACTAGATTGAGTTGTGATGTTTACATCAAATTGAGTTGTAGAAGGTGTTGAGACACAAATGTTTAATTGATTAGAGTGCTGTCCTTGCTCATGAGGAGATAGGCTTCCATTGCTGGGGTTTGGAGGAATAGCAGGTGGCCGTGCTTCGACTTTCTTTTTGGTGGCATCTGTATGAACATTAAAATAACCAACAATGGATCAATAAAGAAAAGAAAATTGTTCCTAGAACAGTATGAGCATGAATACCTGGATAAATCAATTTTGAACATGATATCTTGCATAACCATTACCTCCTGCATTGACGACAGAGATGACTAAATAAAAGTAACAACATTAAGTTCAATCTTGTGCGCCAACCTTAATGTGGACTATAGCGAACTCTGACAAATTAAATTGAAACACAGAAAATTCAGCTAATTGTTAGTTTTTCAGCAAGACTAGAAATCACCATATAAATAAAGTTTAAAGCATGTCAAGGAAGTTGTGAAACACCTTTCTTTGATTAGCTGTAGATCCAAATGATGTAAATCTAAGACTGTTTTTCCAAGCATTCCAAATTCTGGAAAAAACTCCTGTCTATTCTCTTCTATATTAACACAACCCCAGACTTGTATTTAGTGAACTAAGTTCTTGTACCCTACAGGCCTCAACATTTCTCATGGTTAGATTTCTACTACTTAAATACAAATATTGGAATGCTTGGAGAAAACAGAACACAACCCCAGATTTCTACTTGTTGTTCCCAACTGTCTTCATTGAATACAAATATTTTGTCTGTCAAACCTCTAATCTGAAAGAATACGAAATAAAACTCAAATCTGAAGACATCTTGTCACTGTGTAGACTGGGAAAGAAAATAAAATATATGATACTTTTGAAATTCAATTAGTTTTAAATGGTTTCTCACAACTCAGACGAAGCTCAGGATCTGTATTCCTTGAAAACAATTTGAGCAACATCAGTAAGAACACCTATCTGATGACATGGGAATGTGTCTAAGATGTGATTTTAATTAATAGGATTTATACTCAAGCTTGATATAGTAACCAACACCTGCAGTCAATGACAGGATCAATTAGCTTGATAAAGTAGCTTGTGTTACCTTCCACTCAACCGTTTGCCGGAGCCTTTTCTGTTTCATGTGTTGAGATACAGTTAGATTTAAGTTATTCTTAAGATGTAAAACAGTAAAAACCAGCACAAATGATATATTAAAAAAGCAGCTACAGTTCATCAGCAAAAGCAGAAACAAGAACGGTATTATGTACTCTTGCATTCCATGCTAAATATGTGTAGGCTTCATAAGAAGTTCTCTGCATCCTGCTAAAAATTTACTTAAACATCTTCTCATAATCAATACTAGTTTTTTAAATCTAACAGTGCAAAATTTTGCTAAAAAATCTGTCCATAGTATTGACAAACTGCTATTTGACAAAATTCTTCTTATACTCATAATATGCAATTATCCTTATGCATCATCCCCAAATCAAATGCCTCAAACCAATGATACTCTGATCACCACCAAAATACCCATAAACTCCCCTATTAAAATGAATTTCACAGAAAGTTAGGGAAATTTATATAAAAATCAGAAGAAAAAAAGGAGATGAAGGTCTGAGGGACAGATTTATGCAATTTCTTAAGTGGTGGTTGTTATTCAAATTTGAAGATAGAGCAAACAATCACTAAGTCTTCAACACATGGGGTAAAATGACAAAAAAATAAAGCGATAGAGAAGTGGTGCTACCGGAGAAGAAGAAAGATTGGCTGATAGCGTGTATCAAACACTGCGACAGCCAACAGTGGTTGGTTCAAATGCAGTGGCTTCGACTTGAACCCTTTGTAGAAGACGTGGAGAAGCTTCGATGTTTGATGATTAGGCTATATTTTGGTTGTGAATTTTCGTGGTGAATTTTGTTTTGACTAGTCATAGTTGAACATGTGTTGTATGTTATTCTAAAATGTTTTTATAGGTGCTATAAAAATAATATTGTAAGATCATGTGAGAATGTAATAAACAATACAAATTGTTTGTACAATGAACTTCTGATTCAAATAAAATGGAAATCAATTTGTGAAAACAATTAGTTGAGGAAGTCAATTAGAATAGTCTCTCTATTTATCCTTTTGATGTAAACCGAACATCCAATGAATACTATTCTTTCTTTATATTCGCTTCATACGTATTGAATATATCAATTAAAATTATTTATTATGGATACGTATGATGTTCCTCCATTTACCTTCTCTGTATTTTAACATTCATTGAACAAATCAATTGGAAGAAAACTTTAAAAATATTCCGTTTTGTTCCAACAAGTCAATTAGAATAGTCTCTCTATTTATCCTTTTGATGTAAACCGAACATCCAATGAATACTATTCTTTCTTTATATTCGCTTCATACGTATTGAATATATCAATTAAAATTATTTATTATAGATACGTATGATGTCCCTCCATTTACCTTCTCTGTATTTTAACATTCATTGAACAAATCAATTGGAAGAAAACTTTAAAAATATTCCGTTTTGTTCCAAAATTTTAATGGATTTAACTACTATCCAATCAAGCGGAATAAATCTATCAAATGTACATTGATCATAACTAAAAAATTGACAAAATAATTCATGATAATATTGTTCAAATGATTAAATAAATCAAAAACATATTGAAAAGTGATAAGGTAATGAATCTATCAAATATAATTAATTAAAAACACATATTGTAAAACAAAAAGTAAGATAATGAATGTGTCAAATGTACATTTCTGATAATCAAATAGTTGACAAAATAATTAATAATGATATTGTTCAGATGGTTCAAATGATGAATAAATAAAATATATATTAAAAAATGAAAAGTAAAGTATTATTGAAATAATTAAACACATTGAAAAATGAAAAGTAAGATATTATTGAAATAATTGAACAATAGTAAGGATGGAATCATCCAAAAAAAATGATTCTCACTTAATGTGATATTTAATATATTATGTGCTTGTTTGGTAGAGATTTTGTTAATTGAATTTTTTACCGTTAGAAATAAAGTGAGTCTTACTCGTGAGAGAAGAATTCAAAAATAACGGCTGAAATAGTAAAATAACGATTAAAAAAATAATTTTAATTGGATTAAAATCTCTACCAAACATGCTCTATATTATATCGTATATTCTAGATTGGTATTTATTTATTTATTTTAGAGGAAATTATAGGAAACAAGATGTTCAGAGATTCAATATATATAAACCCTAAATTACTTCTATCTCTTTGCTCTCTATCTCACTTCTCTCTATCTATATTCTCACCTCTCACCTTGTCTTTCTGCCGCCTCTCAATCCATCTCTCTGCCGCCAACCAATCACCGAAGTGAAACCCCACCATTGTTTGCTACACCACCATACCACGGCGCACCAATGTTTGGAGATGTAGAGAAGTACACCACGTAGCCTTCTTTCTCGACTTTTTCTCCACTAGTCGTGGCTTCCTCTCCTTCCCGTTCTCTCGGTTTTCATTCTCAACTAACGGTGATCTCTCTTCCTCTCTCGATTTTCACATCGATGAAGTGGCACCAAACACAATAGCAGCGTTGTGCTACCGTCAAACATCAGTCGATTTTAATCTTCTCAGGTGCACTAGAAATTAGGTCAACTTGGAAATTAGGTCTTGGAAGGGTCCATATTTAGCATGGTATTTTCATCTTCTCAGGCGCTTTAGAAAATAGGTTTGGTTGTTGTTTTTGGTGGTGTTGATGGCTTGACAATGGTGTCATTGTGGTAGTGATTGGTTGGGGTTGGTGATGATGACAGCACCATGGTGGAGTGATTTTATTTGATTAACATGTGGTGGTATTGTGGCGAGTAACAATGGTGTCGTGGTTGTGGTGATTGGTTGGTGTTGGCGGCGGCGACACCGTGGTGGAGTGGGTTTATTTGATTAACCTGGGTGGTGTTGTGGTGACGATATCGACAATGGTTTGCGGCAGTAATAATGGTGATGGTCACAATCTAGGTGGTGCAGGTGGCTATAGATGATGGGAGATCCAAGAAATTTAGGTTCCAATTTGTGGTCATCAAAGATCGTGGCTGTGATAGAAACAAATTTTTTTTATGGTGGTGGATCTGACACGACAATGTGGTGGTGTTTTTTGCGATGGATTGATCTTTTTGAGGTGCTAATGTTGTTATCGGGAGGTGGTGACGATAACAAAGGTGATGGTGACACAGGTGATGGTAGGGATGTCAAAAAGGCTCGACGACTCGAGCAACCCGCAGCCCGGCTCGAAGTAACCAAGCCAAAGCTTAGGCTGAGCCCAAGCCAGCCCGCGAGCCTCAACAAAAAAAAGGGCAGCAATGCTGCTTTTAAATGCCTTTTAAAGGAAGGCAGAATTTGCTGCCTTTTTGAAGGCAGCGAACAAAAGAGAAAAAAAGGGCCAAGGTAGCCCAGAAAAAAACCAAGCTAGCCTAGCTCAACTCGGAAAAGCCCAAGCCGAAAGCTCGGGTTGAGCCGAAATTTTTTGGCTGAGCAAAAGCTTAGCTCGGTTTGGCTCAGGCTCGTAAAAAAAGCTCGGCCATTTTAACCGAGCCGAGCTCAAGCTGAAAGTTTTAGGCTCAGGCTCAGCTTGGCTCGTTGACATCCCTAGGTGATGGTGATGGTGATAGTAATGGTGGTGGTGTTGGAAGCACTGGTGAGATGGTGATATTAAGTGTTGGTGGTGGTCACAGATTATTTCATTGATTGTGATCATTAAATTGATTATGTGTCACCAATAATTCAATGTGTACACACAACACAACCCTAAATAAGTTGAGACTTATAAATCTTTGATTTCTGATCAATGAACAAATTGTGACCTATAAAATTTTTGATTTGTGACATATAAAAATTTTGATTTGTGATCGAAAAATAATTTGTGACTAACTAAATCATTAATTTGTGACCAAATTATATAGATCTATGACTTTATTATATTTAGTTAGTAAAATAAATAATTAATTAATTAAGTCATAAATAATTCTTAATAAATATCCGATTTTTGAAATTTGAAACCTTTCTTCTTATTTTTGAAATTGGTCAGTTCATGATAATATTGTTCAAATGATTAAATAAATCAAAAACATATTGAAAAGCGATAAGGTAATGAATCTATCAAATATAATTAATTAAAAACACATATTGAAAAACAAAAAGTAAGATAATGAATGTGTCAGATGTACATTTCTGATAACCAAATAGTTGACAAAATAATTAATAATGATATTGTTCAGATGGTTCAAATGATGAATAAATAAAATATATATTAAAAAATGAAAAGTAAAGTATTATTGAAATAATTAAACACATATTGAAAAATGAAAAGTAAGATATTATTGAAATAATTGAACAATAGTAAGGATGGAATCATCCAAAAAAAAATGATTCTCACTTAATGTGATATTTAATATATTATGTGCTTATTTGGTAGAGATTTTGTTAATTGATTTTTTTACCGTTAGATATAAAGTGGGTCTTACTCGTGAGAGAAGAATTCAAAAATAACGGTTGAAATAGTAAAATAACGATAAAAAAATGATTTTAATTGGATTAAAATCTCTCCCAAACATGCTCTATATTATATCATATATTATAGATTGGTATTTATTTATTTATTTTAGAGGAAATTATAGGAAACAAGATGTTTAGAGATTCAATATCATAAATCATAGATGAAATTTACTATTTCAAAAATTATAAACCCTAAATTACTTCTATCTCTTTGCTATCTATCCCACTTCTCTCTATCTATATTCTCACCTCTCACCTTGTCTCTCTACCGCCTCTCAATCCATCTCTCTGCCGCCAACCAATCACCGAAGTGAAACCCCACCATACCACGGCGCACCAATGTTTGGAGACGTAGAGAAGTACATCACGTAGCCTTCTTTCTTGACCTTTTCTCCACTAGTCGTGGCTTCCTCTCCTTCCCCTTCTCTCGGTTTTCATTCTCAACTAACGGTGATCTCTCTTCCTCTCTCGATTTTCACATCGGTGAAGTGGCACCAAACACAATAGCAGCGTTGGGCTACCGTCAAACGTCAGTCGATTTTAATCTTCTCAGGTGCACTAGAAATTAGGTCAACTTGGAAATTAGGTCTTGGAAGGGTCCATATTTAGCATGGTATTTTCATCTTCTCAGGCGCTTTAGTAAATAGGTTTGGTTGTTGTTTTTGGTGGTGTTGATGGCATGACAGTGGTGTCATTGTGGTAGTGATTGGTTGGGGTTGGTGATGACGATAGCACCGTGGTGGAGTGATTTTATTTGATTAACATGTGGTGGTATTGTGGCGAGTAACAATGGTGTCGTGGTTGTGGTGACTGGTTGGTGTTGGCGGCGGCGACGCCGTGGTGGAGTGGGTTTATTTGATTAACCTGGGTGGTGTTGTGGTGACGATAGCGACGATGGTTTGCGGCAGTAATAATGGTGATGGTCACAATCTGGGTGGTGCATGTGGCGATAGATGACGGGAGATCCAGGAAATTTGGGTTCCAATTTGTGGTCATCAAAGATCGTGGCTGTGATAGAAACAAATTTTTTTTATGGTGGTGGATCTAACACGACAATGTGGTGGTGTTTTTTGCGATGGATTGGTCTTTTTGAGGTGCTAATGTTGTTATCGGGAGGTGGTGACGATAACAAAGATGATGGTGACACAGGTGATGGTAGGAATGTCAAAAAGGCTTGACGGATCGGCTAGCTCGCAGCCCGGCTCGAAACAACCAAGCCAAAGCTTGGGCTGAGCCCAAGCCAGCCCGCGAGCCTCAACAAAAAAAAAGGACGGCAATGCTGCTTTTAAATGCCTTTTAAAGGAAGACAGAATTTGCTGCCTTTTAGAAGGCAGTGAACAAAAGAGAAAAAAAGGGGCCAAGGTAGCCCACAAAAAAAAACCAAGCTGGCCTAGCTCGGCTCGGAAAAGCCCAAGCCGAAAACTCGGGTCGAACCGAAATTTTTTGGCCGAGCAAAAGCTCGGCTCGGTTTGGCTCGGGCTCGTAAAAAAGCTCAACCATTTTGACCGAGCCGAGCTCAAGCCGAAAGTTTTAGGCGCAGGCTCAGGCTCAGTTCAGCTCGTTGACATCCCTAGGTGATGGTGATGGTGATGGTGGTGGTGTTGGAAGCACTGATGAGATGGTGATATTAAGTGTTGGTGGTGGTCACAGATTATTTCATTGATTGTGATCATTAAATTAATTATTTATGACCAATAAACAATATGTGACTAATGAAAAAGATAAATTGTGACAGAGAAATAATGTGTGACCTAAAAATTTTTTAATTTGTGACTGTATAATAAGTTATGATTTATAATATTTGTGATTTGTGATCGATAAATAAATGAATAATGCAATGTGTACACACAACACAACCCTAAATAAGTTGTGACTTATAAATTTTTGATTTGTGATCAATGAACAAATTGTGATCTATAAAATTTTTGATTTGTGACATATAAAAATTTCGATTTGTGATTGAAAAATAATTTGTGACTAACTAAATCATTAATTTGTGACCAAATTATATAGATCTATGACTTTATTATATTTAGTTAGTAAAATAAATAAATAATTAATTAAGTCATAAATAATTCTTAATAAATATCCGATTTTTGAAATTTGAAACCTTTCTTCTTATTTTTGAAATTGGTCATTCTTAACTTCTTAATTATGAATTTTTCCTTTATTTTATGCATGTCAATTTTAATTGGGCTAAGTTGATTAAGTCCCAGCAATTCAAATTTTAATTAAAGTTGAAGTCAATAATTAATTTTAATTATATATTTCATGGATCCTACAACTTTTCAACAATACACTTTATCAACTTTTATTAAAATTTACTAAAAATCTAATTTTAAGCGTAATTCAAAAAAAAAAAAAATATTTCATTAGGAAGTGGGACTGACATCGGAAGATAATTTTTTGTAATGTCCTTTTATGGAGAATTTTAGATCTATTTTGCATGTAAACGATCGATAAGCAAAACTCAGTACTTTACATTGATGTTCGGCAAGTTTGGACCATATTTCATCGTTTAGGACCCTGAAAATACGTTTTCCCATATTTTTGATAATTTTGTTTTATTTAGTAAATTCAAATTTAATTCCATTTATTTAGGATTAATTATGAGTATTATGGAGTCTAGTTTTGTTGCAAAATGTCATTTGTGTTTTATTGTGATCTAATCCATAGACGTTCATAATGCAATTTGGTCAGCTAGATATCAATAGTCAAGTCGTCGGGTCGCGTTGGGCTGGATTGTGGCCTATATAAGCAAACATATAAGATTCATCCCAAACTGAATAGGTAGATGTTTTTATTTAATCATTTTGAAAGTTTTGAACATTAATGCGTAACTTAATTAAATAAACACGACTACAAAATCAAAACTAATACTAAAGTCTTTACCTCCCTTCAAAAGGAAGATAAAAAAGAACCTTAGTACTTAAAGGCCTTGTTTGAGCCCCATTATTTCGTCATTAAAATGAAAAATATGATTGTTATCCATCACATCAAGTCATCATATTTGACTTTTTATATCTTGTATAGGGCCCATAACGGCTATATTTTTCACTCTCATTTTTACAATAATGTGACTCAAACGGGGGCTAAATTAGTCTTCTCTTGTTTCTATTTGTCGACATCATCACTCTATTTGTTTTTCAAGTCTGTCACCTCATCTCAAGATTCAAATCATTCATGTTTACAATGTTTTAAAATGGATAGAAGATGAGATTCATTATGCTATACTGCTACTTTTCTTTTCCCCTTTTTAACTAGGATGTTGTAGTGTTGTTAAAACGAATTCATCCTAATTTTTTTTTATATAGTTAATTGATTTTGGCCTAAGATCAAACCACTAATTGGAATCTGATTACGCCCAAAGAATGATGCGATAGTTATAGCACAACTTTGGGATGTCGATTTTATAGGGAGATAGTTAAAAATGCTTATAGAATTCGAAAGATGAATGTTCTTTTGTATGCATGAAAAAATATAGGGTAATTGGCGCAAAACGTCCCTACCTTTCAATTTCATTGTGGAAAACGTCCACACCTTTCATTTTTTGGCATTTTTGCCCTCAAATCAACCTTTCGTTGCGATGAACGTCCTTCCGTTCAAGTTCCATCCATTTTGCCGTTAATTAAAGAGAGAACCAATTTTTGTCCAATCAGCAGGCGTACAATCGTCTCACCCATTGAACACCTTATTCCCGCCTTCTATGTAGTCCATATATATAACAGTTGCTGGAAAATGGGTGTGAAAATACTTTAAATTATTACATTAAATAAGGGAAAAAATGTCGTTAATTAAAGAACAGATCACGAGTTAATTCCAACCATCACTGCTACTTTTATGTTGGGTTTCTGGAAAATGTAGTAAGAAATATATTGAATGGTTGGTGAATTTATAGAGATGACTGCTTGATGTTTATTTCTAGTTTATGCTTATTGTGACCATGGGGTAAATTGAGGAGATCGAGTGGAAATGGGTGCTGTGAAGTATGTATCGGTTCTATGTATCAGTTCAATGGTGAATGGCCCATTTCGGCTTATTGGTGAAGATGAACAAGTCATATTCACTTCTTCTGGGAATCGAATGAACCTTGCGCTAATAATCCCTACGTAGTTATAATTTTGGCTTAAAACATCCCTACCTATAAAAAATTTTACGAGTAAAGTCCCTACCTTTTAGAAATATTTGATAATAACGTCCCTACCTTTTAGAAATATTTGCGAATAACGTCCCCAACTTTTAGAAAAAAATTGGCGAGAGAATTCCCTGTTTTCTTCCATATACCACCTATTGATACACACCAACTCAAAAGTCCCTAAATACACAATTTTATCACAGAATCTGAGACACAATTCATCCACCAATCAATCGAAAACTGAAACAAAAATATCCACTACCTGCTGAAGCAAAAATAATCGAAAACTGAAGCAAAAATAGATACAATCCATTTCAAATGTGCAAAATATCCACTGTGCAACCAACATAAGTCCTGAACTTGCTACATTCTCCCAGTACATAAACACCAAAAAAGGTTCCTAAAGTGCTATATTATATCCACTACATGCAGATAATTTGCGCACTAAATAACAAAAACAAAAGCCAAAAAATTAATAAGTGAACTTGGCAGACCCAGACAGCTTCATCCTAACAAGGTGCTAGAGGTAGTGCCCATTTGTAGCCTTTACTATTGTGTCCTGCTTCACCGCACTTCGTACATGTCATTATTAGCCCCGATCTTTTTCTTTGACCTTCCGTTGTTCCTGAAGTTGATTGTAAAGTATTGGCATTGCTCTTGGAATACGTGGACCTCTTCGGCTGACTTGAAGAAGCCACCTCATTCGGCTCTTTTTTTCTATTTTTCTTTGGCCTCCCAGGCCTCTTCGTGTACACCAGTGGAGTGAGAGGGTTCAAACCTGGGATAGGCCATGCGTCGGGACTTGTGATAGCTCGGCCATTTTAACCGAGCCGAGCTCAAGCTGAAAGTTTTAGGCTCAGGCTCAGCTTGGCTCGTTGACATCCCTAGGTGATGGTGATGGTGATAGTAATGGTGGTGGTGTTGGAAGCACTGGTGAGATGGTGATATTAAGTGTTGGTGGTGGTCACAGATTATTTCATTGATTGTGATCATTAAATTGATTATGTGTCACCAATAATTCAATGTGTACACACAACACAACCCTAAATAAGTTGAGACTTATAAATCTTTGATTTCTGATCAATGAACAAATTGTGACCTATAAAATTTTTGATTTGTGACATATAAAAATTTTGATTTGTGATCGAAAAATAATTTGTGACTAACTAAATCATTAATTTGTGACCAAATTATATAGATCTATGACTTTATTATATTTAGTTAGTAAAATAAATAATTAATTAATTAAGTCATAAATAATTCTTAATAAATATCCGATTTTTGAAATTTGAAACCTTTCTTCTTATTTTTGAAATTGGTCATTCTTAACTTCTTAATTATGAATTTTTCCTTTATTTTATGCATGTCAATTTTAATTGGGCTAAGTTGATTAAGTCCCAGCAATTCAAATTTTAATTAAAGTTGAAGTCAATAATTAATTTTAATTATATATTTCATGGATCCTACAACTTTTCAACAATACACTTTATCAACTTTTATTAAAATTTACTAAAAATCTAATTTTAAGCGTAATTAAAAAAAAGATTTCATTAAGAAGTGGGACTGACATCGGAAGATAATTTTTTGTAACGTCCTTTTATGGAGAATTTTAGATCTATTTTGCATGTAAACGATCGATAAGCAAAACAGTACTTTACATTGATGTTCGGCAAGTTTGGACCATATTTCATCGTTTAGGACCCTGAAAATACGTTTTCCCATATTCTTGATAATTTTGTTTTATTTAGTAAATTCAAATTTAATTCCATTTATTTAGGATTAATTATGAGTATTAGGGAGTCTAGTTTTGTTGCAAAATGTCATTTGTGTTTTATTGTGATCTAATCCATATACGTTCATAATGCAATTTGGTCAGCTAGCTATCAATATTCGAGTCGTCGGGTCGCGTTGGGTTGGATTGTGGCCTATATAAGCAACCATATAATATTCATCCCAAACTAAATAGGTAGATGTTTTTATTTAATCATTTTGAAAGTTTTGAACATTAATGCGTAACTTAATTAAATAAACACGACTATAAAATCGAAACTAATACTAAAGTCTTTGCCTCCCTTCAAAAGGATGATAAAAAAGAACCTTAGTACTTAAAGGCCTTGTTTGAGCCCCATTATTTCGTCATTAAAATGAAAAATATGATTGTTATCCATCACATCAAGTCATCATATTTGACTTTTTATCTCTTGTATAGGGCCCATAACGGCTATATTTTTCACTCTCATTTTTACAATAATGTGGCTCAAACAGGGGCTAAATTAGTCTTCTCTTGTTTCTATTTGTCGACATCATCACTCTATTTGTTTTCAAGTCTATCACCTCATCTCAAGTTTCAAATCATTCATCTTTACAATGTTTTAAAACGGATAGAAGATGAGATTCATTCATCTTTACAATGTTTTAAAACGGATAGAAGATGAGATTCATTATGCTATACTGCTATTTTTCTTTTCCCTTTTTAACTAGGATGTTGTAGTGTTGTTAAAACGAATTCATCCTAATTTTTTTTTATAGTTAATTGATTTTGGCCTACGACGAAACCACTAATTGGAATCTGATTACGTCCAAAGAATAACGTGATAGTTATAGCACAACTTTGGGATGTCGATTTTATAGGGAGATAGTTAAAAATGCTTATAGGATTCGAAAGATGAATGTTCTTTTGTATGCATGAAAAAATATAGGGTAATTAGCGCAAAACGTCCCTACCTTTCAGTTTCATTGTGGAAAACGTCCATACCTTTCATTTTTTGGCATTTTTGCCCTCAAATCAACCTTTCGTTGCGATGAACGTCCTTCAGTTCAAGTTCCATCCATTTTGCCGTTAATTAAAGAGAGAACCAATTTTTGTCCAATCAGCAGGGGTAAAACCGTCTCACCCATTGAACAACTTATTTCCGCCTTCTATGTAGTCCATCTATATAACAGTTGCTGGAAAATGAGTGTGAAAATACTTTAAATTATTACATTAAATAAGGGAAAAAATGTCACTAATTAAAGAACAGATCGCGGGTTAATTCTGACCATCACTGCTACTTTTATGTTGGGTTTCTGGAAAAATGTAGTAAGAAATATATTGAATGGTTGGTGAATTTATAGAGATGACTGCTTGATGTTTATTTCTAGTTTATGCTTATTCTGACCACGGGGTAAATTGAGGAGATCGAGTGGAAATGGGTGCTGTGAAATATGTATTGGTTCTATGTATCAGTTCAATGGTGAATGGCCCATTTCGGCTTATTGGTGAAGATGAACGGGTCATATTCACTTCTTCTGGGAATCGAATGAACCTTGCGCTAATAATCCCTACGTAGTTATAATTTTGGCTTAAAACATCCCTACCTATAAAAATTTTTGCGAGTAAAGTCCCTACCTTTTAGAAATATTTGCGAATAACGTCCCCAACTTTTAGAAAAGATTTGGCGAGAGAATTCCCTGTTCTCTTCCATATACCACCTATTGATACACACCAACTCAAAAGTCCCTAAATAAACAATTCTATCACAGAATCTGAGACACAATTCATCCACCAATCAATCGAAAACTAAAACAAAAATATCCACTACCTGCTGAAGCAAAAATAGATACAATTCATTTCAAATGTGCAAAATATCCACTGTGCAACCAACATAAGTCCTGAACTTGCTACATTCTTCCAGTACATAAACACCAAAAAAGGTTCCTATAGTGCTATATTATATCCACTACATGCAAATAATTTGTGCACTAAATAACAAAAACAAAAGCCAAAAAATTAATAAGTGAACTTGGCAGACCCCAGACAGCTTCATCCTAACAAGGTGCTAGAGGTGGTGCCCATTTGTAGCCTCTCCTATTGTGTCCTGCTTCACCACACTTTGTACATGTCGTTATTAGCCCCGATCTTTTTCTTTGACCTTCCGTTGTTCCTGAAGTTGATTGTGAAGTATTGGCATTGCTCTTGGACTGCGTGGACCTCTTCGGCCGGCTTGAAGAAGCCACCTCATTCGGCTCTTTTCTTCTATTTTTCTTTGGCCTCCCAGGCCTCTTCGTGTACACCGGTGAAGTGAGAGGGTTCAAACCTGGGATAGGCCATGCGTCCGGACTTGTGATGGGAGATATTGATGGCGTATATGTTCTCATGTATGCATCCTTCTTATGGATGTCATCCACGAACTCCAACACTTTCAGGCCTCTAGATACGACTGAGGCAATGACATGGCTACATGCAATTCCTAATAATTGCCAACCACGCATGTACAAGTTAGTGCCCTTAAATCCACAGCATGTAGCACAATCCCTGCATTGTGGCGAACTTGGAACTTTTCATTGCCTGTGTACTCAGCGCACTCAAACCTTGCAAGTTTACCATTTTTGTCCAAAATCTTCTGAATTCTAGGTCTAATTGCTGTTGTCCACCTATCACAAGACTCTCTACGGGCCACAATTCTCCTAATCAAATATACCATGATATCTTCCAGCATGGTTAAGATCGACTTCTCTCTTTTTGCCATAATTGTGCTATTAAATGATTCACATAAGTTGTTCAGAAGCATGTCACACTGATTCCACTCTCTGAAGTGGGATTTTCTCCAATGGGAAGCTGATTTTTCTTCAAGCCATCCATAAGCAGCTGGGTCCAAGTCCATCATCCGTTGCATATGCTGATGCCACTGCGATATAGTAGTGGTCCTGGCTGCATCCCACAAACATCTCTTCAATGCTAAATCCTTGTGACAGACGCTGAAATTGTTGTATAGATGTCTGACACACGTCCTATGCTCTGAATTCTCAAAAAATGTCCCAATTGCATTTGTCAATCCCTTTTTGCTTATCTCAAATGAATATCCAATGTTGACTGTTATGTATGTGCAAATCCTCCTTCAATAACTCCAAAAACCATTTCCAATTATCCCCATTTTCAACCTCGACAACTACATATGCCACAGGATACATACCATTATTTGCATCAACACCAACTACTGTCAACAATTGGCCACCAAGCTCTGTTTTCAAAAAGTAGCCATCAACCCCAATCACCATTCTGCAACCTCGAATAAAACCATCTCTCAATGCCCCAATGCAAATATACTACCGTCGAAATTCTCCAGCGTGCCCCTCAACCAATGCAGTGGTCCCAATATTTGTCCTCTTTAATTCCTCACAATAATCCCACGATAATTTGTTATTCTCCACCACACCCCCTCTAATTTTTTTGAGCACCTTCCTAAACCATTTCGCTTAACCATCTCCATAAATACAGTAACTGACATGTTTTGCTCAGCCCTCCAATCAGCTAAATATCTATCTGCCAAATAGGATGAGGTCACCCTGAAGTTCTTGTATACCATGGGACAAGTATGCTCCTCCATAAAAGTTTTGATCACCCAACTTGCCTTAGCATGCTCCTTTCTAGCATACAACACCCACGGACAATCTTCCTTGCACTTGGCTCTCAATCTATGAGCATCATCCTTTTTGAACTTAATCTCTCTATTGTTTGTAACTAAATGTGAGGTGATTGCAGCCTTTAGTACGACCTTCGACTCAAATATCAAGCCTGCATAATCAAAAAAATTTCAATGCATATCAGACCTCATGACACTAAAGTACATAAGCAAGTTTAAATTTGAAGTAAAGAATAATGTTCAAGTTACCTGTTTTGAACACTGGATCCTCCATATCTATCTCTACATTGAAAGCATCATTGGAAGCCCTCATTCTTGAAGCTCTATTGCCTTCCTCTTCACTATGAATGCTTCGTAAATCATCGAAGTCCCCGTAGTCGGTATCTGAATTTCTAATATGCTGCTTATTCGACATACCAAATCCGAAATCAAAATGAACTCTTTCACTCCCTACTTCAGCAGTATCTACAGGCTCCGGCTCCATCTCATAATCGGATTCCACAAAACCTTCAACTTCCTCTTCTTCCACCCTTGTTTCTTCATTTTGATCTTCCTCCGGATTCAAATCACTTACATTTGTATCTCCCTCGTTTTGGTATTGTAAGGTTTGCTCATATCGTGACCACAACTCGTCAGCATTTTGATCAAAATATTTATCTGACCAACTATCTTCAGGCTCATTTCCTTCGTTTTTAACAACTGAAAGGATATAACAACCTTCAAATGGTTGGTCTTCTTCAACTTGTAAATGTGAAGGATTCCACGGCAATGCGTATGATTGCTTTTGGGCTACAACATATATTTTCATATCTGGACGTCCATCCCTATCCCTAAGCATTCCGTTAATATCCTCTTCACTCTCTAGTCTCATCAACCCCTTCCCTAAGCTCAGTTTTTGCTTCTTATAGTAAAATTCTAACACATTCTCATCACAAGTCTCGTCTAAGAATTTACGCAAATTCTCTCTGTTGCACCATTTAGCATGAAAGAAGTGGACGAAAAGAATGGATCCGCCTTCATAAACCACATTGTTTGGCTTATCATAAAATTAGCCCCCATAATGTACTTCGATAGTAAAATATTCAGACTTACCACCTGTAAGCAATCATATAAAGTTTACATCAAAATCAACCAACAAATTAGGGATGACATTGACAATGTAAGAGGACATAACTCAATTGTATAATGTTAACAACCACGTGGACACTGATAGACTCAACCTCAACACTGAAACATAGATATCTTCTATGGTAGCAATACATCAAAAATAGAAAAGTAGGAGATACAACACTAACAACATTCCACTAAAATTTATAGCTCATTGAAAATAATTAAAGTGAAATAACTCAACCTCATCACAAAAAAAAAAAAAACACCCAAAACGGATACGAATGCATGCCAAAGGGAAATATGAACAGTGACAAAAAACATACATAAATTGGGGGATTCCAATCCGAAATTTTATGAATGCACACTGGAATCAGAGAAGTTCACACAAAAAATAGGGGATGAACTACATACCATATCTGGGTCGTTCGTCGCCGAGGTTTCTCAAATATGGAAGAAACATGTTGTTCCTTGAAGGCCTGCGTAACAACAATAAACACTATCAAAACCCTACACATACACTTAATCATGCAAAGCACCACAATACGAAATGGAAAATGAAAATACCCAACAAGTAATGATTCTTACCCAACGTCGCTCACTGGACAAACTCCCAACGCGAGCTTCCACTATGCTAGCTGCTGTTATGCGACCATACGAGAGGAGAATGGAGCAATAATTGTTGAAATGGAAGATAAATAGAAATTTTTGAAGAACCGCAAGGGAGTCGAAGGAAACCATTCGGGCTGTGAAGTGTGAAGAAGGAAGAAAATGAGGGATTTCAATGGGTGAGACGGTTTTACCCTTGCTGACTGGACAAAAATTGGTTCTCTCTCTTTAATTAACGGCAAAATTGATGGAACTTGGACGGAAGGATGTTCATCATAACGAAAGGTTGATTTGAGGGAAAAACTGCTAAAAAATGAAAGGTGGAGACGTTTTCCACAAAGAAACTGAAAGGTAGTGACGTTTTGCGCCAATTACCCAAAATATATATATATATATATATATATATATATATTTGAATGAAAATAAAATCAAGGTTTGAAAAAGTGAAGTGCCTGAATAATTGGATTGGGACATTCAATATCAAAGATTCATTTTTATAACTCAATTACAGATGTTTAACGTAGTTTCTCTAATGGGAAGATATGTCATTAAAACTAGTTTAATTCAATTGTAATATTTAAGGTTTACTCTTCTCCACAGCATTCACACTTTTGTTTACTAGAATAAATTCAAAAACAACCATAACCATATACTTTAGGCATGAAGAAATAATAAATCAAACCAGTAAAAATAGATAAATGGGATTAAGACTTAAACGGGTATTTCAATCATTCAATAAAGAAAGTGTGATTAAATCTATGAAGAATTTAATAAAAGTTTAGCCAATCTAGAAATAATTTCATGAAAAGAAGATCTGAACCATAGAACTGTTTAAAATAAAAATCTAAATCTATTAATCAAATGATATTGAAATTACTGAATCCAATTAGTTTCTTCCTAGCTTCACCAAGGTGTTTCGTTTTCCATGAAATTGTTGGTCATCTCTTTTTTTTTTTTTTTTTTTTTCTTCCTTCATTCTTCTTCAAAAAGTGTCTTCTAGGATTGTCTTTCTCGTGCCTTTAAAGTCTCCAAAAGATTTAAATTTGAATGGGTAGGAAAAGAGTCCAAAAAACTAAAAATTCCATTTTTTCGGCTACCGCACCGTAGGGCCCATTATCCGTACTAATGGGCCCAGATTCTAATATTTTGGGCCAAGTTCTAGACCAACACTGATGGGAAAGAAATTTTAAAGATCAATTCTTCATTCCGATAAAAAAAAAAAAATCTGAAATCAAATACATGAATTGGATTAGAAATTATCCTAAAGTAAATAAAAAAACATCAAAAACATGATTTAATTCAAATGATTTCTATTCAGTTTTTGGCATTTTAGCAGTAATTTTGATGTTTAAAGTACACTTTCATGTCCTTATCACACACCCTAACTTGTGAATTGCTAGTTCATAGCAATTCAATGTAAAAAAAAAGACAATCAATGAATGGTCCACAATAGTCAATTTCCAATTCAACCACAATTCATGCATTTTGAGCTCAACACTAAAAGAAGTTAATAGTAGCATAAATATCAGGTTATCAAATGCACTTTCAGAATTTGTGAGTTTGTGTCTAGCCATAGCCATCTTACCGCCAACCCTAACACATGTAACATCAAATGTATCTCATGCTAAAGGTTCAACTTCATAACTCATGGGTATTAAAGTGGTTAGTGCAAGAGTTCTCTCTATGGAGCTGATAAAAGATTTACACTTGCAAACTTGGAGGTTTAAACACTACTAAACAAGCAACGAGCAAACATTGATCTTTCGATAGGAACACTATCAAATGAGAATTCATCAATTCTTTTCGCAAAGGTTATAATGAGGCTTAGGTTGGGGCTTTATGAAAGAAGGGCATAAGGATTCAAAAACTTCCAAGTACAGAGCTAGATATCTCGTCAAGCATTTCAGTAAATCACATCTTTTAATCAATGTATTTTTCAACATTTCAACCCCAAAAATCAATCCTCTTTTTTTCTTCTACTTTTTTTCACTTTTTCTCTTTCTTTTTTCTTTATAAATTCCTTTTTTTTTTCTTTTTTATAATTTTTTCCGCCTTTTAGGCCGCTTCACTTGAACACTTACAAACTCTTGTCCTTTCATTGTTTCTATTTTTCACAAATAAACATCAAATACCTAATACACATTTGAAAGTAAAAAGGTGGAAAAATACGTGTATAGGCTATACTCCAATATGGAGAGGAATGGATAACATAGGTGCATGGAAAAAAAAGGCGATATATGTGTGTTGGCCCAAAGTGGCTACTAGGGGTCATAATCATTAAAAAGAGTTGTCTTGAAAGGCTCAAATGCATTCCTAAATTGACCTTCATCATTTTCCAAGTACAATTCACCACTTTCAAGGCTTGTGCACATGAAAAGAATTCAGTAAGTGTCTTGACTTCTAGATTCTAATGAACAATATTAACTTTAAGTGATACATTTTGTCATTCAAGAACATAAAAATGTATCAATTCAGAGACTTAAACAATTATTTTATTTTATTTTATTATTATTTTTTTAGAATCAATGACAAAATCAAAGCAAAAATTCCATGATGACTATGCAATTCACAATAAAATCCAAATGAACTCTTCCCAATCAAATTTGACATTGTCCTCAATGTCTAAACATGTCTATCAAAAGAAAAAAGAAAGGTATCACCTAAATACTAAAGAGAATCAACATACAGTCTGAAAGATGGTTAACCTGAAAAGTGCTCAATTGAAAAATAAAGCAAGAAATGAAAATAAACCTAAAAGAAAAGCTAATATATAGAAAAGAAAAGTGAAAGACATACCTGAGTGATGTCAAGGATGGTAAACAAGGTCTACAAGAGGAATTTCTTTCATTGTAGACACCTGTTGTCCATAAACTATTTTAAGACGCTATCCCATTCACTTTAAACACTCTACCATCATCAGAATCCTCAATTTTAATTTCTCCATTTTTGAAAATTTGTATCATAAAAAGTGGAGCTAGCCTACCTAGATCGATGTTTTCCTGGATACTTGTGGTTTCTTGAATTGTACAAGTGTACTTGGTGATTTGGTTTAAATGTTTTTATAAGAATATTTTTATCATGAAATGCTTTCATTTTTGACTTGTAGATTTTAGAATTCTCATATGCATAATTTCTTATCGCTCCAACTTAGACAACCGAAGCTTCCTAAGCTTGCTTCCCTCTTCTATATCAAAGTTAAAATGTTTGATGGCCAAATAAACTCAGTGCTCAAGCTCTATAGATAAATGGCAACGCTTTTCAAAAATAAGTCTATAAGGAAACATGCATTAGGAGGTCTTAAAAGCTGTATAGTAAGCCAAAATGCATCATTTGGTCTTAAAGACCAATCTTTACGATTGAGATTCACCATTTTCTCCAAAATTTGTTTAATTTCCATGTTAGCCAATTCTACTTGTTCACTAGTTTGGGGGGTTATAAGCATTAGAAATTTTATGAATAATGCCATACTTTCTTATTAGTGCTTCAAATGAGCGGTTGCAGAAGTGTATTCCTCTATCACTAATTATAACTCGCGGTGTGCCAAGCCAAGACAAAACAATTTCTTTAAAAAATTTAACGACCGTTTTACTATATTAGCCCTACAAACTGCTGTCTCTACCCATTTAGACACATGGTCTACTGCCATAATGATACATAGATAATCAAAAGAAGGTGGAAAGCGTCCCATAAAGTCGATTTCCCAACAATCAAATATTTCTATCACTAAAATGGGATTCAAAGGAATTATACTACATCGGGACAAAGTCTCAAGCTTTTGGCACCTCTCACAAGATCTATAATAGGCATTAGTATCTTTAAACAAAGTGAGTTAGTAAAAACCACATTGCTAAATTTTTTTAGCTATCTTTTTCATGGAAAAATGGTACCCACATGCTTGGGCATGACACAAATTGAGTATGCTAGGCTCAACATCTATCGGCGCAGTATTTAGATAGACAAGGGTTATCCCAATAAAACTTATGTACCTTATCTTCGAACTTTCTCATATATCGTATACTCCACTCTCTTGGAATTTCACTTGTAGCCAAGTAATTTACAATTTGAGCAAATCATGGTAGAGAGGAAATAGAAAATAAATGTTCATCTAGAAAGTCATCTCTAATTGGCAAAGGGGTTCATGTTGTCCTCAAAAGTTAGCCTTGATAAATGGTCTATTACCACATTCTCCACTCATTTTTTTTTCTTCTGATGATCATATCAAATTCCTGCAAAAGTTTAATCCACCATTTTAAACGTGCCTTAACATCCTTCTTTGTGTGAAGATACTTAAAAGATGAATGATCTGTGATAATTGTAATAGGAGAACAAATAAAATAAGAGCAAAACTTATCTAGAACAAAGACTATAGATGGTAACTCTTTCACGGTAGTGGAGTAATTTATTTGAGCACTATTTAAAGTCCTACTAGCATAATAAATGAAAAAAGGATTACATTCTCTTTGTTGCCCGAGGACAACACCCACCGCATATCACTTGCATCACACATAATCTCAAATGTGTGTCTAATCAAGATGCTGCATTATGGGTGTTGAAGTTAGCTTGCCAATCAATGTGTCAAATGCCTCTTGGCAAGTTGGGGTCCATTTAAAAGTGACGTCTTTGGTTATGAGGTTACATAATGGTCTAGATATAGATGAAACATTTTGTATGAACGTCCTTATAAAAGCCCGCATGGCAAGAAAAAGATCTAATATCTTTTATTGTCTTAGGAATAGGTAATTTAGAGATTAATTCAATATTTGATTTACCAACCTTTATCCTTTTAGAAGAAATTACATGTCTTACGACAATACCTGAAGGTACCATAAAAAGGTAATTCCCCGAATTCAAAACTAATACATTTTCCTCACATTGGGTCAAAACTCTCTCCAAATTCAGCAAGCATGCATCAAAAGAAGTCCTAAAAATAGTAAGGTCATTCATGAAAACTTCCATGCAATTTTCTACCATGTCACTAGATATGCTAATCATGTATCTTTGAAATGTAGCAAGAGTGTTACGTAATTCGAATGGCATCCTGCGAAATGTATAAGTATTAACAGGACAAGTAAATATGGTCTTTTCTAATTTTTTAAGGCTATTTTGATTTGAGAATAACCAAAATAGCCATCCAAGAAACAGTAAAAGGGATGGTAGCATTCAACTTCCTATAATCAATGCACATGCACCATCTAGTCACTGTTTTTTGGAAACCAATTCACCTATTTCATTTTTATTGCTGTGACACTTGACTTTTTAATGGCTACTTGTGTAAGACTAACCTATTTACTATCTGCAATTGGGTAAAATATACCTATATCTAACAATTTTAATACCTCATTTTCACCACTTCTTTTATTGTGGGGTTAATCTACGCCGTGGGTCTCATTTAAGGATGGTTCTTTCATCTAAGTTAATTCTATGTGAGAAAATTAAAGGATTAATACCTTAATGTCAGCTCTGGTCCAACCTAATGTAGGTTTGTGCTCATTTAGAATATCTAAAAGCTGTTCACCGTTATAATGCATTCAATTCTGAAGATATAATTAGAGGAAAAATATCACCTGGATCAAGAAACACATGTTTTCTTCCTGGGGATAGGGGTTTCAACTCTATTTTAAGACTCTCAATGTCTGATGGTTGTTGTCCTTCACTCATTCCTGGCAATTTTTCAAACTTGGGCTGCTACGGTGATGTTCCATAATCCTGAAATTTTGCAAAAACTACACTAATGTTAGCATATTTCTCATTATCACAACTTGTTGGAATTTTAAAATTTAAGATAAATGAAGGTGTCAAAATCAACAGTTGCAGGTGCTTCCTCCTTAGTGACTGTATCAACCATGTATGTTTGATAGCACTCATCATCCTCCCTAGGCTACTTAGTAATGTGAAAATTCTTGACTTCTAAAGTTATGTTCCCAAAAGATAACTTCATTATATTATTCCAGCAATTTTTAAGATCATTACCTGTAGCAAGAAAGAATGATAGGAATTTTAGAATCAACATTCACATCAACTTTTATGTCTAGAACTAAGAAATCATCAGCATATTAAAATTTATCAATTTGTACCAAAACATCCTCAACTACTCCTCTTATAGTGGACCGATCAGGCAATTGTAAAACTAGAAATGTAAGTTTTATATTACCTAAGCCCAACAACAAGTAAATAGCATAAGGCATGATGTTAACACTAGCCTCTAAATAAGAAGAGGTCGTATGAACTTATGGCTCCTGATGATGCAAGAAATGGTAGGACAACTAAGGTCCTTATACTTTGGTGGGATCTTTTGCTCAATCACAATACTAATTTGCTTAGTGAAGAAAGAATTTTTCTTGACATGGTGTTTTCTCTTCACAATATACAAGTCTATGAGGACTTTAGCATATATACAAACCTAGGCAATCATATGCAAGAGAGGTTGATTAATTTTTACTTGCTTGAGGTGTTCCAGGATTCATGATGTTGACCACCAACTTTCAAGGTAGGCTTGAGAGCTTGAGAGAAGGGCACTCTAGCTAGGTTTTGCACTACCTCTTCACTAAGACTACTCTCTCCAAAATTATTAGAGTCCTTTTCATTTTTCCTAGACTTGGGATTGGTTGTATAACCTTCCTATTTCGAGATGTGATGACATTTACTTCCTTAAGGTTGTTTTCTTTTGAACCGGAGGTTTGTGCCATGTGTTGTTTCTTAGAATTTGGTTGAGTCTAAGCTGAAAATTTTCCTTATTCCACTATAACTAAGGTATTGGTCAATTTAGACACATGACTTTTCATCTTTTTTTTTTACCTCAACAACTTGAATAATCGTTGTCTCAAACTTCTAATTGGTCTTATCTTGTACCTTTATCAATGGATTTAAAGTGTCCTCTGAGTTTCTAAAAGATGTGAGCTAATATGAAGGTGTAGTGTAAGCTGTAGATGGCTGGGCAAGTTGCTAGTTTTTAGATTTTTAGCTAAAATTAGGGTGATTCCACACCTCTTATTGTAAGTATCATAAAAATGAGAATAGGGCTTCTTGTACATACCTAAAACATTATAGTGTTCTTCATAAACCTCAATCATCTCAACTAGAGTGTTATACTCTTAAGTTAGATGATCAATTCCACCACACACAATAAGGTCCAAGGGACTTAACACGGGCAACAGTATGTGTAGGCTTTGTGTCCTTACCACGTAAGGTTTCAACTTCTCTAGTAAGGGCTTCTACCTTGGCTCTGATGTTGTCCTCCTTCCTAAGATGATAAATACCTATACTAATAGAGTTTCCTATGGGCCGTGACATATTAGTGATATCAGAAGCCTGAGGTCTAGTCCAAGTGTGAGCTTTTTCAATGAGGTCATCTAAGTATTCTATGGCTTCATCTAGGTCATTTTGCAAAAACTCACCATTACACATTTCTCAACAAATCGATGCTCCCTAGGTGTCAGTCCTTCATAAAAATAACTCACAATATGCCAACACTCATAACCATGGTGGGCCAAAAGGCTTGAATTTCTTTGTATCTTTTCCATGCTTGGTAGAAAGTCACTATGTTTTTAAGCAAATGAAGAAATATGCTTCTTCAGGGCTCTAGTCTTATGATGGGAAAAGTATTTGTTGAAAAAGGCTCGAATCATTTCACACCATGTTCCAATTGATCGTGGTCTTAGTGAATACAACTAGCTTTTTACTCTTTCTTTAAGTGAAAATGGAAAAAATTGAAGCCTGACTGCATCCACTGTACCATATTGACTGTGAAAGGTTACAATTACCTCCTCAAACTCTTTAATATGCACATATGGATTTTCACTTTCAAGTCCGTGAAAAGTGGGAAGAAGTTGAATCATTTCCGATTTAAGGTTCACATGTCGTATATTAGGTGAAAAATAATGCATGATTGTATGGATGTGCGTATGCGATGAAGATAATCCTGAAGAGTTCTACATGGTAGATCTTCATGCTCACTTTCTTTCATAGTGTTATGTGATATGGTGTCAGTGTTAACAAATGTAATGTCGAAAATAGGGTTAGAGAGTTTCAAACATTGTGTAGGGTCTATCAACAAATCTTCTTCACTTGTCTCGATAATTGCTCATAAAACACAAAAATGAAATAATGTAAGGATAAAGAATAACAATAAATAAAATGAATCAACTAAAGAATAATAAAAGAACGAAGCACTCCTTTACAATTAAATTCCTTAGTTTTTTGTACAGTCTCCCCAGCAACGAATCCAAAGTTTGATTACAACCAAAGAGTAATATGGTAATTATAGCACGGCTTTGGGATATCGAGTCCACAAAGAAATAATTAAAAATATTTAAAGGATTCGAAAAATGAATGTTCTTTTAAGTGTGTGAAAAAATTTATTTATTTGAATGAAAATAAAATCAAGGTTTGAAAAAGTGAAGCGTCAGAATTCCCTTAATTAGATTGGGACATTTAACATCAATGATTCGTTTTTATAACTCAATTAGATATGTTTAACCTATTTTCTAAAATTGGAAAGATATGTCATTAAAACCAGTTAAATTCAATTGTAAATCTAGAGGTTAACTCACCTGCCACAACATTCACACTTTTGTTTACTAGAATAAGTGATAAGTGCAATTTGTGCACTTATTTAAGCCGTATTATTAAACTTTTATATCGTCAATTTATTAATTTCTATTTAACTTGAGTTAATTTTATTTTGCTTTTAGTGATGGACTCGTTTGGTGTAAATGGAAAAGGATGAAGAACAAATTCGCTACTGGATGTAATGTTGGAGGTCAAATTTTCCTAAATTCATTAGGATTAGGTATGCCAAACAAAAGGATACTTAGGACTTGAATTGAATCAAAGAATACTTTTATCGCAAGAATAAAAGGACTCAATGACTGAATTTCATTATCTTGAAGGACTAAGGACTTGAAGAATAATATAGCATTAATGGGTTTGAATTGGAGCTAGAGGCGGAGGCAATGGGGGGCATCGGTGGGCTACACTAAAGACTTGAAGAATAATATAGCATTAATGGGTTTGAATTGGAGCCAGAGGCGGAGGCAATGGGGGGCATTGCTAGGCTGTAGCCCACCAATGCCCCTAGCCCATATAAATTTCTAATTAAAGATTTTAGAGCCCAGCAATGCCCCAGCCCATATAATTTTCTAAATTAAAGATTTTAGAATTATGGCCCAGATGTTAGCATTAGCCCAACTCTAATTAAAATCACAACCCAAATCCAAAGCTCAATTATTTAATTTGTATTAAAAACACTACAATTATTAATTACTCTTTTCAAAACATTAATGAAATGTGAATATTTTATTATCGAATTAGATATTCTATTTAATGCATGTTTGACTAAAATTTATCTATAATTATTAAGTAAATTTTATTACATATAATTTGTATTGATTAGATCTAAAAGTAAATTACTTATTCTAATAGTTAGAGGCACTATGCATTTTTTTAAATTACATATGTTTTCATTCATTACTAATTCATATTTATAAAATAAAATAAAATAAAATACGTATTTTGACCTTAAAGTAGATATTATGATCAAAATAAACTATTTACTATAGATTTGATATTGACAATAAAAAGAATATGTGTTAAAAAACTTATTTATTTATAAAGTAATATATATCGACAATAAAAAGAGTATTTGTTATAGCTTTCAGTTGTTTGGAAAGACTGGTTATCGAAGTTACTATAGGAGTAGTCATTAAGTAATTTTTTAAATTTTCATTGGTGGATACGTATTTTTGCTTAATTCTATCATGATTTGGTTAGTTTATATTTTATAAAGTAAGCATCGATTTTCTATTTGGTTAAAAAAAAATACAAAAATTTAGTGAAATATTTTAATGTGAGACATCTAAGCTTTTTTTATTTCATTGAGTGTCGTATACTTTTAATCGTGAATGTCACGAAAAAAGTCTCCGAAACTCGATATGTTTGTGGAGTAAGTTCATTTAAAAAATTTTAAATTTCAGCCGCCCCTGATTGGAGCCCTTTCTACCTTACCAATTGGCGGCCGGAGGAGACAAAAGAAATTGGGCCTTGTATTGGAGCAAAAAGTTTAGGGTTGTCCAAGGATTTATTACACACACACACGACAATTGGGCTGAAAAGGGGGGAGAGAGACAGAAATGTAGGGTTGGCAACGGTTCGGTTATGGGCCGGTTCGGTCAAAACCATAACCGCACCACCAAAATTTTGACCATACCATAACCGCACCATAACCACGTAAATCGGTTCGGTTCGGTTCGGTTCGGTTCGATTTTTATCTCGGTTCGGCACGGTTCGGTTCGGTTAATAACCACGAAAATAAATTATTTTTTATAGGTTCATCCGTCAAATTGATATAAAACAATTTATGAAAAAAGTCAATGAAAACAAAAACACAATATTCCAAACAAAAATACAAACATTATCAAACAATATTCCAAACATAAATGCAAACATTATCCTAATTTTCAATCGTAAAATACAAATTTAACAAACAATATTATAAATATAATAATACTAAACTTTTCCTTCATTCTTAATTGTTGTGCATCGAAGTTACTTGATGCATTCTTCCCTACAAGTCTTACTAGCATAAATCAGCATTCAAAGTTGATTCCTATTCATCCTTGGCAATATTGGCACGTCTAGAAAAACATCGAACTCTGTTTTTTCATGATCAGCAATAATAGAATGACTAACATATGTAACAAATTTTCGGAGACGACGACGATTTGGACCGTAGAGGCAATGGAGCCGTGCGTGAGTTTGTGGTTGTGGAGAGTAGAGTTTGCATTTATATATTGTCATAC
Source organism: Olea europaea var. sylvestris (assembly GCF_002742605.1). Taxonomy (NCBI): domain Eukaryota; kingdom Viridiplantae; phylum Streptophyta; class Magnoliopsida; order Lamiales; family Oleaceae; genus Olea; species Olea europaea. Next base: position 155,140 of record NW_019267788.1, read on the forward strand.
TAATGCTATTATGGGCTAATGGTAAGTAGACTGGCCGAATGAGTCAGGTAGATGTAATGAGGAGGGGAGGGATTTTGTTTTGATTTGGATAGAAAAGTAGTGTAAAGCCCATTATCAATTCAATTTTTTTTTAGCGGGTAATCGGTTCGGTTTTGGTTCGACGACGTAAATACCGTACCCGCACCATTGCTAACCGGTTCATTAAAATCAAAACCATATCCGCCCCATTGCACCATCGGTTCGATTTTTTTCGCCCCATTCGGTTCGATTAACCGCGGTTTTCGATTTTGACGGTTCAAATTGCCATCTCTATAGAAATGGTTGACTTGGAGAGAAAAAATTGGTGTTCTTTTTCTAGTCAAATTAGGCAGCTGCCAAAGGAGAGTTTTGGTTGGAATTTCACAAAAATTGGGCTGCCAATTTAATTATCTATACACATATACAGCAGTTTGCGGCTGAAGGAGATACATACAGAAAGAGCCGGTTGGGAGTGATTTATATATACTTAATCATAGAAAACAATGGTTGATTTTAAGGAGACAAAACCATAGAAAAAGACACGCCAAGTGAAGGAATTGAGATACATAGAAAACGGAGGCAAAGAAAAAGATTTTGGTGGCTACAGAATTATAGTATATATACATAGGCTGCTGGATTTGGAAACACAAGCCACACGCGCAAGATTTGAGAAAATCTGTGGAACTAATCACGTTTCGTCAATTTTTTGGTGATGTCGTCTAAAATTTCTTTGTTTAATCCCAACATTATGCAAGGCTAATTTTTCTCATGTATTTGATGACGATGAAACCTTTTGTGATATATTTTTAATTTGAGACGCGTGGCTTAGTTAAACTTTTGGAAGATATAAAGAGCTCGTCAAGGGAAGATATCCTTTCTCCAAGGTTGACATCGCAGTCGAGAATAACCGACTTCACATTGAATTGAATATATCATATCTAACATTATCATATAGCCTTATCTAGATGTAGTTTCATTTCCAAATAAGACCTATTTTCCCTTAAATAGTCAGGAACTTCACCGCAAAATGATTTGCTGATACAATAGCTCCAACATCATTGAGGACGGGCTGTTGAAGATCATGTTATAGGCCACAGGAGTCTGTACTACCCGGAAAGAGAACATCTTTATAATCTTCTGGGGTTCTGTGTATAGTGTGACATTTAACTAGATAATTTCCTCCAAGTTGAGTGCACTGTCTTTGAACCATGGAACGAGGTTATCATAGGCTGCAGGAGGCCTTGAGGTTGACAGCGCAAGAATGACTAACCAAGAGGAGGGTAAATTGGTTTTTCATTTTTTTTTTTTTTTGAAGAATTAGTCTAAATTTAGGCAAATAAAGAGTAAACAGATTAATTTAAATGATAAGTGCAAATATGAAAGCATAAGTAAAAGGAAAGAGATGATGCAAATGATATAATTGTAGAAGTTTGATCCAAGACAATGATCTACATCCTCCGTTACCAAGCTCTCAAGCACGAGTAAAGTCTTTTCACTATATTGATTGACTTATGGTGCAATCCAACCCTTTACAACTCTCCAATGACTTAAACTTATAAACAAGGAACACCGATCTTTACACAATATTGAGCTTTACGAGAACTCAATATGACCTACAAGTATAATGAAATAATTTTACAATGATACAAATGAATCAAGTACTATGAGAGGGCAACACATCATGAATAGCAACAAATAATAACTCAAGTATTAGATGAAACTTTGATGAATATAATAGTTAAAAGTTTGATTTAATCAATCAAAACTTTTTCAATGAGAAGAGGAAATTAGTGCAATGTAAGTTCAAAAATCTTCTCAAAATATCTATCTTTAGTGAATAATGGTAATAAATTACGTACTAAAAGAAATATGAGAAACTTTGATAAAAATTATGATTTCACTAGTTTGATTCAATTACTCAAAATTTGATATGTAGAAGTAGAAGAAATAAATGCAATGTAAGTTCAAGACTTTTCTTCAAAATATATCGATCTTTTATGACTAAGAGAAATAAGTTTTACAAAAGAGATGAAAATTTTGATGAAGTTGATAAAAAAAAAGAGTTTGAATCAATCAAAGCTTTTGATATGAAGAAATAAATGACATGAATGTAATGTAAGCTTAAAGAATTCTCTCAAAATATACTCACTTAATGCTCTTGAAAGTCTTGTGAAGAATGGAAAGAGTGAGGATATTTATAGAGTTCAAGGTAAATGATATTTTAAAAATATGATCTAAATTCAACATCATTTTGAAAGTCAATTTTACTTTTGATAAAAACATTTTATGCAAGTGATAATCGAAATAGCTTTTAGTACACAAAATGACTTTTGAGCTTTTATCATTCATTACTAAAAATTAAAGTATTAGTACTTTTACATTTGAACTAAAGAAATCCAGTCTTTGATCTTGCTTCGAAGTTTAGCTATTAGGATCTCGTCTTGATCTTTCCTTGACGTTTGACTCTTAAACTCTTGATTTTGATTTATGTTTGTATTTTAAGATCTTTTTAGGACTTGTCTTAAATGTGTGACTTCAATCTTGACCTTTTTCATGAGTTCGACTTTTGATTGTCTTGATTTTGATCTTTTGACGACGATCAATCAATTTATTATTAGATGTTATGAAGACTATAATCATCTAAAATTCAATGGTTAGAAAACAAGATTAACTTGTTTATTATAATCAAAACCATAAAGTTATAACAAGCCATAGGTCAACGAAGGCAAGTTCATTTTGGTAAAGGCTTCATAAGATACCACATCGATTTTACTACATTGTCTACTATTCTCATATAAAAATTGGCTATGATGGTAGATATAGCTAGTGCATCATCGTGTGGAGTTACCCTATCCAGGTCTTTCATTCCAAATGTATTTCTATCATCACTAGTAACCTCAAACTTGTGTTCAAGTTTGAGGTAATCAATGGAGTATATTGTTTATGACTACTACTTGAGTCTCTACCAATTGCATTACCTCATAAGATCATGTTGATAATGTCTACCATAAGGGTTTTGTGGTTTTATCTCTTGGTTAGAATCACTCTTAGCAAGTGTCATAACTAATAATGTGAATCTCTGACTAATTAGAGACTCAATTTCATGAATAGTGCTAATACCACTTACTAGAAATTTAAGCCAATTTAAAGACGAGATAATGGACAAGACAAAAATAACAACAATCACAAGAACACAAGATTTACATTAAAAACCACAAGCGGAGATGGAGAATTCACTATATCAAAGTAAGGAGTTACAATATATTATGCTTGGATCTCATAAAACTCTTTCTTGGATATCTCTATCTGCGGGTCTTTCTCTCTCTATAAACAAAATCTCAAATATGTGTAATACACCACATATTTATAATAACAATTCCTAACATATTAGGAAAATTAATGCATTAAGAGTTCAATATAATATGAAGTCTCAATATAATGAGTGAAACCAACAATGAAATATTTGAGGTTGAATACGAGCACAAAAATTGCCAAAATTCAAAAATCTTGATTTTCCCATTTCAACTAAAAATCTAGTGCCAGCGAGTAGCCAACGCTTGAGTGGGAATCCTCCTAGCCAGTGAGCGGTGGAGATAATGCTCAGGTGCTATAGGCCTAGTGCTCAATGGCTTCGTCTTAGGACAAAAAAACTCCATAATGCTCCTAATAACGCCTAGCTAGGCGTTCAAATCCTCGTGCTTGTGTGCTCGATCTCTGTCCCAACAAATCCTTGGTCCATTTTTTGTCTTTTTCAACTCCTTATAGTCTTCTACTTCTTCAAGACTTCTCCAAAACAACATCCAACTCCAAATATACCTCCAAAAATATTTCCAATCAAATACTTAACAAAAGTTCAGGTCACATTGAAACTATAACAAACTTTATCTTGACACAAATTCCAATGCAAAGAACAAAATTTAACTCTTCATCAAGTTATAAAGATTCTCCAAATAGAACACTCCAAACAAAACACACTGAATGCAAAATTAACAACTCAGAACTGAATGCAAGTATGTAACTAGCCTTGGGCACCAAACTTACTCGAATCACCATGAATAACAAAATCATCAAGTTCACAACCAACTCCATCTAAGTTACTAATTTTGCTCGAATTATTACCACGACCAACCCAATCACAACTAACTCCTTCTGACTCAACGCTTATCAATGCATAGTAACCAAATCAGCCTCACCAAACCTCTCCTCAAGTCCAGTATCTTTTTTCCTTAGTTTAGTTACAACTGCATCAACTGTGATCGTAGAACCATGCAAGACATCTAATTGGGATCTTTTTTGCCCGTTCATCACAATTATGGCACCCTTGCTAACTTTCAGAATTCGAGCATCACCAATGTATCTGTACACTTTTGAATCAAGAATGCTCAAGGATATTATATATCTCTTCAAATTTGGCACATGTCTTACATTACCAAGTGTCCCGACCATCCCATCAAATATCTTAATTCTGATATTACAAATACTAGCTATCTTACAAGGTATATTATTTCCCATCATCACAACACATTTCCTAACTGGTTCATATGTTGTAAACCAATCTTGATTTGTATCAAGAATCAAATTCTCATTATGTTCGGAGTCGTCAGAAATAATCAAGAGTTCTCCATCACTGCACTCATCTCCAACAAAATTAGTTTAACCGAAATTACCTAGTCTTCCTTCTAATCTGTAGCATCTGATATATCCTTGTTTTGCGACTTATGGCAATCTTTCTTCACATTCCCTTTTTTGCAATAGTAAGTCTTTATCAATGTTAGTAAACTTAAATTTTCCCCTTCCATGACCACCTAAATCCCTCTCACAAGCAACAAGGCTCTCTATCTAGGCTTTCGATCCGAAGACTAGCTGCTTTATCTTCTCCTTAGAATGAAGTACGTCATAAATTTCATCAATGGTCACAATATCTCGACTATACAAGATGGTGTTACTGAATATCCTAAATGAATCGGGCAATGAACATAACAAAATCAACCCTTAAGTCCTCTTCATCGTACTTGACCTTCATATTAATCAAATCAGCGATGATTTCCTTCAATACAGATAGTTCATTTTTCAAAGATCCATTTTTTGTCGTGCAATGAGAATATAAAATATGCTTCAAATGCAGTCTGTTGATTAGACTCCTAGTCATATATAACTACTCCAATCTCAACCATAATAAAGCGCACTTTTCTCCTTTAACATATCGTGAAAAATTTTGATTCGAAAGATGAAGACGTATTTGTGATATGGCATTTCGATTCTTATTCTACTTTTCTCCCAGTGTCAAAGTCTAGGGCATCTTATCTAGCCCCGACAAAGCATCATCCAAATCCAATTGGGTGAGAACATTTTGCATCTTAATCTGCCACAAAGAAAATCTAATGTTGTAATAACTTTATACTTGTCATCCTGAAACAACCAAACCTCGTTTGAATAAGAAAACTAAATTGGTTTTCCCAAGAACTTTGTTCCTTAGCTCTGATACTACTTATTAAGAATCTAACCCGAATAGTCTGTGTGTCGATACCACTTGTTAGAAATTTGAGCCAATTTAAAGACGAGATAATGGACAAGATGAAAATAACAACAATCACAAGAACACGTGATTTTACGTAGAAAACCATGTACAAAGGTGAAGAATTCACCATATCAAAAGTAAAAACGCTGAATCCCAATGCTTGGAGGCCCATCTCTATCCCCAACAAATTCTTGGTCCAATTTTCGTCTTCTTTAACTCTTTTGTGTCTAATACTTCGTCGAAACTTCTCCAAAACAAACATCCAACTCCAAATATACTCCAAACGTATTTTTAGTCAAATACACAACAAAAATCCAGGTCACACTGAAACTCTAACAAATAGTAATGTTCTATAATTCTATGTTGTATGCCCATAATCCTTTGGAAGTCTTCTCTTCGGAGGTGATTTGATCCAATGGGGCCATTTAAGATCTTTTCATGTCTATGATTGCTATTTGTAAGTAGCCTATGAAGCATTCAGAAGGATCAAACTAAATTACGAATTGTTCAACCTTGATTTTTAACCGAGCCCTCTTGGTTTGTACTAATCTTATGTATGCGCTTACTTTTGATCTTCTCTTGGGTCAAGGTATTCTTGTTTTATACATTATCGCTTCCGTGATGTTGTACTTTCTTGATTCTCAAGGTGATCAATTACAGTACTCAAGGCATTTTTTGCTAAAGATATTTTGAAGGACTTGTTTGGACCTTGTTCGAGTTTCATTAAAGAAGATGTTGACTTCTTAATACTCTCACTTCTGATGAAAAGGTCATGAATTTTGCGGTAAGGTAAGCAAATGAAGCCACTAGATTAGGCTAAAGGGTAGCGAATCACTCACGTACAACGTCCGTGAGTATCTGAGTAATGCATTTTATATACGAGGTTACGTTGACTTGTTACGTCATCATGTTTATATATAGGGCTTTTGTACTTTCTCTTTGTGATGCACGGATTCCATTCGGTTGGAGTATCTATGTTGACATGAAACAACATGGGTACGGATACAGAATATGTGTCAAATCCTTCAAATTTCAATCGAACACGACCAGGGATGGGGTCGGAATTCACAGGTGAGGTGGTTATAAGTGACGGTCGCTGCTTGTGGTAGTAGTGGGTGGGTGACAATCTGTCGAAGATGGGGTTCGAACTAACGAGTGAATTAGGTGGTAGAGTGGTCGGTGAAAGCAACTGCTGTGAAATTAGGGTTCAAAGAAGAAAGGTTATGGTGAACTGTCCTATGGTCTGTGGGTCGTGGAATGTATATAATGTGTTGGGCTATGGGATTTTCAGTGGGATTAAAAATGGTTATTTAGGAGTAGGGCTTTGTTATTTGGGTATTTTTAGTTAATGGGCTTATTGGATTGGTAAGTGAGCCTGTAATAAAAGAATTCTAATCTGATTGCCATCTAATTGAAATTGCACTGAAGTCCTTACATTCCTAGATAATTTATTTTTCGATCTATATATTTTATCTTTTGTGTATGATTTTTGATATTTTTTTGTCTGTAGATCAGTTTCTCTACTATAGCTGAAATAAAAATAATTTATTTTGTTCGTTTGATGGACATCAATTATGCGGGGGAGCGTATGAGACAAGAAAAAAAATATTTTTGCCTTCTTTTAACAATTTGTCAGTTAATTATTATATAGCTTTTTACATGTGAATTTCTGAAGGACAATGAAATAAAATAAAATAAAATAGAAGTTTGAAATAAAATAGAGATTTTTTTATTCATGTCCTCGTATCCTATATTTATAAAATAAAATACCCGACACTTAGATACGCATTCCTACCCTTGATACTCATACCCCTACCTAGGTCTGGACATCATAACTTTCCCTTACACTAGTTAAGAGATATGTTCTCGATTCGTATTGATGGATCTAACCATCGATGCTATAAATTCAGCCATGAAGGTTGCCGGTAATTATAAATCCTCCGTTATGGATTACTAGAGGGGCCCAATGTTCTGCCATCATCTTATTGTGAATCCGCTGTACAATCTAAGTACCAAGAGCTTGAACCAGATTAGTAACTTGTTACCTCAACCCATCAAAGTCATCGAATAATAGCATTTGGAGCCTGATAAGCGTCGATAGGTGGAGGTTGGTGAACCCGATGGGTGGTTGCGAAGTTCTTTTCTTGCCATCACCATTAATTTTAGTAGCATTTTCCGTAGATTATGTTAACGTTTCTATATAAAATTGCACCTAAATAATGAACATGAGTAATGTCTTTATAGGATTCTAGGTGCAACGTCAGAACAATTAGGGAACTTTCAAAACCTTGTATAATACCGTGATCAAAGACCCTAATGGACATAAAGAGTCTTGGTGTAATATTTCTTATGGGAATGTATTTCAATGATTTAACCAAAATAGGATTATGATGATAAAATCTAACTAGATTATACAATGACGTAAAATGGATCCTATGAACCTGGCTACAATAGGTTTGAGGCCTAGCCTCCTAGACCTCAATGTTGAGGCATAGAGACCTAGAAATGGCAATCTGGCTCGTCGGCTCAGGCCAAGCCCCATTTTGAGAAGTCGGCTTAAGCAAGGCTGGCCTGTAAAAAAATAGGATATCAATCTACTGCCTGTTTGGCAGCTAGGCAGCTAAGAGAAAAAAAAATTCAGAAAATCGAGCTAGCTCGGCTGGATAAGGCCCGAGCCGAAACTCGGGTCAAGCTTTAATTTTTGGGAAAATTACATAATTCCAGGTCTTTGAACATCACAATTCAAACATCAGGGACCAAGATTCATAATTCAAATATTAGGTATTGATATAATAATAAAATATTAAATATTGAAATTTAATTCCCAAGCCCTAGTATTTTCACCCCTTTTGTTCTCTCGCTTCTCTCCTCTCTCCTCTCTCTCTCTCTCTCTAACTTTATTCCATTCGATCGCCAGTCACCGCCCCTCTCCGGTGCGGTCGTCGCAATGACGGGTCGAGTGTGGCAGTGGTGGAAGCTGCTTGTGGTGGTGGTCGGTGGAGGCTTTGGCATCAGCTGGCAGCTTTGGGGTGTGGTGGTGTTGTTCGGTGGAGGCTGCTGTAGTTTTCAGCTTGCAGGGTGTGGTGGTGGTGGTTGTCAGTGGAGGCTGCTGTGATTCTCAGCTGGTAGCGTCGGGGTGTAAGCGTTGTGCTTCCAATTGCCAAAATGTCGATTGAAGGCGCAACCGGCGCTTTGTGCAACTCCAGAGTCGACACCTCGCACTTAGTTTTACTGGTAAACATGTGGGTGGTGTGTTTGGGGGTTTGGGGATTTTTGTTATGTCATGGACTGTGGATGGTGTGTTTGGTGGTGGTTTTGTGGTGTGGTGGTTATTGTGTGGCTTGGTGATGGCGGCGAACGAGGATGGTGGTGGACTAGTGGATCTGGCGGCGACGACGGGGTGGAGTTGGTGGGGGTGTTGGGTTTGGGGTTTTTTGCTGGATGGTGGTTGTGGTGTTGTGCAGTGTGGTGATCTCCGTATTGTTGGCGACGACGGTGTTGGTGGTGGATCTGGCGGCGATAATGGTGCGGTTCAGATGACAATAGTGGTTTTTATTAGTGTGCTGTGGTGGAATTGGATCGGGATAGAGTGTGGTGTTGTGGTGGTATAGTGCAATCGACGATTTGATGGTGGTGGTTTGTGATCAAGATTGGTGCTGAATGGGACCGGTGGAAGGGGTGACCATAAAGTTTGGTCTGGGACCTTAAAATTTGACGATCTGTGACTAAAATAATAATCTGTAACCTCAACGATTGGGTTCGTGACCTTAAAATTTGACGATCTGTGACTAAAATAATAATCTGTGACCTCAACGATTTTGTCCGTGACCTTAAAATTTGATAATCTATGACTAAAAAAATTTGTGACCTATAAAATTTTCGATTTGTGACCTCAAAATAATTCGCAACTAATTAATTTGATGATATGTGACTGATAAATAAATTTGTAAAATCTGTGACTATTATTGTTTAACCGTGACTTTAATATATTTATTTAATAAATAATTTTAATTAATTAAATACAAACCTGAATTTTGAATTTTCAGAGTTCTTACCTGACTTTTGAAATGGTGTAAAGAATACACCTTAAATATGAATTTTTCCTTTAATTTTTTTGCCGAGCAATCTTGGGCCAAAAAAGCCTGAGCCGACTTGCCTCGTTAACAACCCTATAAAGCCCACAATCAGGGAGAATATTTGCTCGAAAAATATTTGGACAACATTTGGGAGAGGAGAATTTATAAATCAATTTAATTTAGAATTGATTTGGCGCAAAAAAATATGAAAGTAGGATCCTTATTTATAAAATTCCAAGTGGCTCCTTGTGAGGATACGTACATGCAAAGTGTGTCGGCCCGCTAAGTAGACTAGTTGTATTAACTTACAATCTCAAAAAGGGTTCCACTATATAAACAAGTCACGGAACTTGTAAGTTTCAACGTGGAATCCAATTTCACTTTCTACACTTGAAATATTATAATGGGCCTTTTATTGGAGACTTATCCACTTCACAAAATAAATTGTTATGGCCCATATCATCAAATATTTAAGGGAAAAAATCATAATAAGAGTTTAACTATTATACATTTCAAAATCAAGAAAATAAATTTCAAACTTCAAAAATTAGATTTTTATCAAAAAAATTTATGATTTAATTAATTATTAATTGAATATATTTAAGTCACAGATTTGTACAATTTGATCACAAATTAATGATTTAGTTAGTCACTTTTTTATTTTTTTTGTCACAAATTAAAAATTTTATGTCACAAATTATTTTACGATCACAATTCAAAAATTTTATAGATCACAATTTGTTCATCGATTACGAATCAAAAAAATTATAAATCATGATTTATTTAGTGGTCATAAATCACAAATATTATAAGTCACAACTTATAGTACAATCACATATTATCAATCATAAATTAACAACTTTTTAGATCATATATTATTTTTTTTTATCACAATTTATCTTTTTTATTGATCATGTATCGTTTATTGGTCAAGTCAATCAAATAATTTGCGACCGCCATCTCCAGCACCACAATTACCATCTTCTCAGCTACCACATCCACGAAGGTATCAACACACCATCTCACCACCACTGAAAATCGCCACAAAAACTGCCATCAACACATCACTATTGCTACTTTTCATCGCCGTTGCCACAATTTCTCTTTGTCTTTTACCAAAAATTCCATCATTTTCACCACCCGTCGTTGTCAACACTACCACCAGTGTAGACACCAACAGTAAAACAATCACTACAAAAATAAAATCCTTATAAAGCATTTACCATATGTGGAAAAAAAATTAAAAGAAATCAAGACCAAGATATATGATAATGGCAGTGGATCCAGATCCACTTCTCGATAGTGTGAAAACAGAGATAATAGTTTGTGGACAATGATTGTTGGTGATTTAGAGATGTTGGTGGACGATTATGGTTAGTGATAGCGGGATGGTAAGTCGGTGGAGATCTAAGCACCGGCGATAGAGGTAAGTCGTCGAAGAGCTACACAATTCCGATGGAGGTCAGTCGCTGGAATGAAGAGAGAAGGAAGAGATAGAGAACAGGAATGGGAAACTGATTAGGGTTAATGGTGGAGGTTGGGTAATATAAATTATATTAATTTTATAATATTTATTGTTAATATTAAATTTTTTAATTATAATCTGATTTTTGATTAAACAAACTTTGCATCTGAATTTTGAAGTGAGATCTTAAAAAATATGGTTCGGTGTAATTTTCACAATATTTAATCATCTGATCCAATTAATTCCAACAAAATAGGTATAAATAGAGATGACAATTTACCCTGTCCAGAACGGGTTTGCGGGGTAGGGGCAGGGGCGGGGGCGGAGTGAGGATGCCCAACCCCGGCTCGTGAAGAAAAATAATTAAAAATAATTTTCTTTCTAAACAATTTACCCGTTAAAAATCCATTTTGAATTTGTATTTTATTTTCTAATAATAACATAATTCGAAACTTTCAAAATGTAAAAAAATAAATAAAAATTAAATGGGCAACAAATGGGGCAAAAAGTTGCCTAGGGCGGGACGGGGTTTTGGCCAAGCGGAGCCCACCCTGCCACGAACCCGCAATCACTAGGCATAGAAGTATATTACATCATTGGTTGTGGTAATAAGCTTGATATCTCCAAATAGCCCGTTTATAGAGATTTTTTCATAAGTAGAAGTCAATTTTAGCAGTTTGCATTATTAAAAATTGGAGAGACATCTTTTTATGCGATTTTAGCTAGGCTCGATTAGCATGGTTTGTTATGGTTGTTTAAACAATTTTCTAAGTGTCGTTTGTTGTTTGTTTCTTGTTTGGATAAATTCTGCAAGTTTATGAGATTATTGACATGTAATAAATATGATGAATTGAGTATCGTTTCACGAGAAATAAATTCTAAGTTAATTATAATAGTTTTCTTTCAAATTCGAATTGTTGTAATATAAAAGTGATTGTTCGTATTATTATTCAAATTTATTCTACTAATTGTGTAAAACATTGGTTTGTACACTTTTTATGAAATCATTGTAGTGGATTTAAAATCCACCTATTGTTATCTAATTCAATTCTCAATTATATAATTTAGTTTTATTCATGCATTATTGACAATTGACAATCCTTTTTTTCTTTTTCTTTTTTTATTTTTAACTCTCTTTCAAAATAAATTAATTACATTCTCGACACAACTCAATCATATTCGTAGTTTGAATTCATATGAATATAACGTAGTCAAACACACTATTATCAAAGAGATAGCATATGACATACATGTTATTTCTCATATCTATGTCCGTGTGTACTCATACCATATTTTACTTATTGTAAGCCTCCCAACAATACAATAAACAACTAATTAATTTGCCCCCCAGGGCACATCCGAGTTGGTTGAACAATCACTTCACTGGGACGCTGGAAGCAAGGGTGGAGAGTTCGATTCCTGGAGTTAACACTGGGAGCCATATGGAGAGAAAGCCATTGGTGTGAACAAACGCCCAGTGAGGAGAGCTCTCTTTGCGGAAGGAGTCCAAATGAGTTGTGGGAACCTGGGAGCCAACAAGGGCACATCCTGCGATTTACCTCCCTGAGCAGCTGAGGGGCCGGAGGTTCAGGGACAAGGATCTAGTCGGACGCAAGCCCGGACACCTTGTAAAAAAAAAAAAAAAAAACAACTAATTATCTAAATGGTGGACAAGTATTTAAATAATACAACAAATCATGCATAGTAAATCAAGAACTACAAGAATTTAGGCCCTGTTTGATTGTTGAATTTTCCATGGAAAATGGAAAAACATTTCCACTTTCCCCCTTTTTAAGTGTTTAATTGGCAAATTTTTTTAGAAAATTGGTTTTCTAGCTTCACCATCACGTGACCAAGTTTTCCACCATTTTGAGGATTTGCAATTCTTATGGGTTAGGAGGGAAAATGGGTTTCCGAGTTTTTTTTTTTTTTTTTCAATGGAAACAAATTATATCCACAATTGTAACAAATTTTATTCCTTTAATTGATAATTTTCATGACAAACAAAGTCAAAAGAATACCAAAAGATCCAAAATTTCAATATTTTCTAGATGAAAAATTATACCAATCAAATACATTTAATTGACAATTCCTAGTAAAAACAAGTTTTAGGCAATTCAATTCTCTAGATTTCATTTTCTTTCTATCCAAATTCCATCATTGCAATCAAACGGGCCCTTACTGAAATATTTGTCTTTAAATTAAAAATAAATAAACAAATGGTCTATTTTCATCCAATACAAATAATGAATTAGCATGGCATGATTTCTATAATATTATAGAAGAATAATGAAAAAAATCACCGGAAATGAATATGGAGACAAGAAGTATGCGGAAGCAATTTCTTGTTCCTGATCTCCAAATTGGATTTCAAAAGAATTTGTATCAGAAAATGAAAATTGACCATTGTGGCAAAATTTTCCCCATGCATGTGTAGTGCAACTAGTTGCGCATGCACCGCTTCAACATTTCAGCCGTGGGTTTGGTAAAGTCCTGGCTCGCGCACGTGAGTGATTTTTTACGGTCAAGTTTGTAATTTGGCCTTTGAACTTTTTACGGCATGCATTTTAGTCCTTTTTGTTCCTTTTCAGTAAATTTTTCTTTCCTTTACATCCAATTGAATCCTAGCACTCTCCAGTCATTGTTTTATGGTTTGAATCAACTATTAAATATTTCACTTTGATCCCCAAACTTTGGATTTCTTCATTTTTTTCACCCACTTTTCATTCGTTTTTCGAATTCCACCGTTTTGTATCGAGTTTTACCTAACACACAAAATATAACTAGAATTAAAATATAATTCAGCAATATCCATAACAATTAATCTTATGTAATGGTTCAAATAAATGTACAAAATACACTTATCGTTTCTCAATATTGTCCATGATTCCTTCTTCCACTAGTGCCATTATGCTATGTGATTCAGCCCATTTTGTGCGTTTGATTGGAGTATAATTTTATTCTGCTGGAAAAAAAATGGACATTTTCGTATTATTTCATCAGTAACTACTTTAATAATTCAAATATAGTTGTTAGTGTACTGTAAGGGAATAAGAGGTCAATATTAACAATAAAAATCATTAATAGGTTAAAAGTAAAATTTGCTGGCATTAACCAAACAGTACCTCATAATTGACAAATTCTCTTTCTTATTGAGCAAATTCTTCTTCTGTAACTGATTTCAGCTTTCTTGTCATTAGTGGAAATTAAAGGAGACATATACAGAAGAAAGTTGCAAAGAGTAGCAGACCATGTTCTAACTTTAGAGAGTTAGGAACAAGTAGTAGTTGGCAATAGCAATTTAGGATCTTTGGACTTTGACTCGGATCTAATGTTTTGAAAGGACGCAAGATCTTAGGTCACTATTAATTTCAAAAACCCCACAAAAAAGAAAAAGAAAAAGAAAAGAAAACTATAAGATGTTACGTTGATCAAACTCTTTCCTTTGTAATAGAGACGTCCCCATTTTTTATTTTACATAATAACATTTTCTTACTGATCATATCTGAAGCTTACAATGGAGGCCACATGAAAGCACCACGCACGCACGCACACGTGGTAGTCAATTCAGAATAAAGAAGAAAGCAAGAATTGCCTTTTGGCCGAGGCATTGCTTCTTTTCAAGCTCCACGACCGAATTGCTCTCATCTCTTAAGCCGAACTCCTTTACACCCCAGACTCTTTAAAGTAGGTTTGATGAGTGTATCTTTAAAAAGGACTGATATGACATTCGTGTTAATAAATTTTAGATGTGTCAGCCTAGGAGTGTAGGACGATTAACCCATTGTCAAATGTAATTGCCAATCTAATTAATGAGAGATTGAATGATATGACACTAAGGTCGAGTGGATAGAGCCACGTGGATCTGATCCAACGGTTACGACGTCGATTGGATGATATAAATAGTCGCTTTTGTAACATTGTAAATTATGAACAAATAGACATGCAAACATACATTATTTTTCCTCTCTATGAATGCTTATTCTATTCATCGTTTTATTTCATAAATGGTCGTGAATATTTCACCCCCATATGCGCGTATGCATGGCTAATATCTGAATCTCCGATTAAGTGTCCGATCAAGATCTATCGAAGTTTGTTTACGTGGACGTCAACTAGGATCGACACCTGTTGACACGTTTTTAGAGGCCAACGGATTGGCACCATCTGTGGGAAAATCGATATGATTAACCATGAAAATCCCGTGAAGAAAAATCAATAACCTTAGTTTAAATGATTCCTTGCCTTTGAATAAAAGGAGGTATCCTTGAAGAAAGGATCACCAGAGGGAATAGTTTGTTTAGAACACCATTTTTACCCCTTGAAAGAAAGGAAGCATCGATCATTTTAAAAGTACCTTGAAAATATCATGAATTGAGAATATGCACTTTGAAGGGCTAGGAAACACCCTGAAGAAGGGAAACTCTTGCATATTGTCCTGACATCTCACCATAGAGTTCACCAGCTAAGCAGACGAGGTGGATCACAAGGCAGGTCATGAGAAGGTTCTGGAATAGCTACTAGACTTACTAGGAAGGTGGCCAGTATAGCTGAAAATATGAGTATTACTCAGCAAATTCTTGCCATGTAAGAATTATTGAGATATATGCAGAGTTGATGAGGATATACAGTTTTTTCGTATGCTCCCTAGGAGGATACATCCTTTCAAGGAAATTACTATAATGGCGAGGACAAGATTCAAAGCCAGATGCCTGGATATCAATGATATTCAGAAGAAGAGGACCCTCAGGAGAGAGAAGTTAGGATATACACATCCACCAACTACGCCACCTATCATCCTCATAGGTCCCCTTCAGCTTCCTACTAGATTATGACCCAAAGGATGCACCAAGGAAGTCAGTGAATGCCTTTGATAGGTTAAGTCCAAGAAAGCCAAGGAATAGGCAAGCTTAACAACCTCGTCCGCCTAGAAATTGACAGGATGAAGAGCCTTGGTGTGGAATGCTAGATGAATCAGTTTATGGCAATGTCAACCCTTCACCTAGAAATTGGTGTAAGAGGAGAGCTGAGCAGGCAAGAAATCAAGCAGGGCCTTCTCAACCACCTCAGAAAGCCCAAGTTAGGAAAGGCGTGATTCTGACGAACCGCAAAGGTCCTACAACCTTGATGACGATGACAATAATCTGTCGTTTTCACAAGAAATTGGGAGTGCCCCAATCCTAAACCACTTCATTCTGCCCAAAATACCCGAGTACGATAGAAGAGGAGATCCTACAAAGCACCTCAAGGGCTTCAAAACCCACATGGGCTTAAGGGGTACAACACTCGCCATTAAGTGCTGAGCTTTCCATCTGACCCTTAGTGGAGTAGCATAAGTCTGGTATACCAGACTTTAGGCAGGAAGCATTCGAAATTGGCCTGATTTGAAAAAGACTTCTCTCAAGTGCTTCGCTACTAGCAATGAGGGTGAAGGGCTAATACAGAGCTTCCAAGTTATGAGGCAACAACCAGAGAAGTTGTTGAAAATTTTCTTAACTCGCTTCACAGATGTAATGGCCTACTGCGTGTAAGTCATGAATAGGAAAGCGTTAACTGCATAAAGGGAGGGCTAGACATGAATTCACTCGTCTGAGAGATGTACAAAATAAGACCTACAAGTTACAACGCCTTGATAGAAATGATAAGGCCAATGATCATCAATGAGGAATTGAGAAATAACTGAGATAGGGAAAATTGAGGCCTCCCACTTTCCCAAATGCAAAGAAAGAGAGGTCTTACATTCACCTGATAGATCAACAGGATGGACAATCAACTCTCCTTAATCCGGGACAAGCATTAACTACGGTAATACTCAATGCAGTTCCAACTTTGGTGTACAAAGAAGTAAATTCCAATGCTCAGGTGTACCAAGGAAGACCACGCCAACAATCAGCTCATGGGTAAAAAGACAGAGGACAAGGTACGAGACCTAGAAATAGGGATGAAGCACCTCCTTATTGCACATACCACCATTCCTATAGTCACAACACAGTTGGATGTTGGGAAATAGTGAAACATCTAAACAATCAGAGAAAATATGATCACTCTCAAAGAAATGAGACTCTTCGACAGGGCCGGAAATATAGGAATGAAGGGACCATTCGTCAAAGCAGGGATAACACACGAGGATGTGGGGGAGATCGTGGAAGACCTGAAGAAGGTCGAAGATATTGAAGGAGTCCCTCACCCAAACTGGATATGAGCCCATTCGAGAAATTGATACAATATTTGGGGGTCTATATGTTGGGGACGAAACTAGAAATGCCCAAAGAAGTTATACAAGAGAGGCTAAAGATTCCCTGATGGCAAGCTTCATAGTTAGCAACAGGCAACCTTCCATTCAAAGAGGAGTTCAACCCATCACGTTCACCCAAGATAACGCTATAGGGGTATATTACCCCCATTTTGATGCTTTGATTGTGAATGCTGTGGTGGCCAGAAATAGCCTCAAGAAAATGTTGGTAGACAATGGAAGCCTAATCAACATCATATATGGAGCCACTTTTAACAAAATGAAAGTTGACTATGAACTGACCCTAGTAACCTTCTCCTTTTATGGATTTATAGATGACAACATCATCCCTTGAGGCAGAATCACTCTAACAATAGAGATGGAAGTGGCACCCTTGATAGCTCACCACTTTATGGAATTTCTGGTAATGGATCATCGTTCTGCATATCATGAGGTACTTGGAAGTCTTACTTTGAAAGAATTATAGGCTTCCTTATGGAAAATGGCACCGCTATAGTTAGGGGTGACTAACGAGGTGCTAGAGAATGCTATTCCAACTCCGATCAAAAAGATGAGCCAAGAAGTGTAAATGTCATATTGATGGACATTAATGATATTGACGTCCCTGAACAAGAGCAGAACCTTGAATAAAGGATCGATAACAAAAATGGTAGATGCCTTTGAAGAAAAGGCTATTATGGAAGTACAATCAACCCCTGACGAAGATAGAGCAGCTGAAGAATCTGTTGGTCTAGGTAAGCTGGACCTTTGCATAGTTGATTGCGAGCCTCAAATAACTTCGGTTGAAGAGTTGGAGAGCTTTATAGTGGACTCCCAAAATCCACCCAAGTCTTTGTAGGTCAGCAAGAACCTACCACCATATCAAAGGAGAAGCTTAAAAGCTTCTTACGTAGCAACTTAGACATTTGTACTTGGAAACATGAAGATATGGTTGGCATGGGTCCAAGATCAGTTGCCACCATTTGAAGATCAATCCAAAGGCTAACCCTCATAGGTAGAAGAGGAGAGCCATAAACCCTGGAAGATATAAGGCCTTGAAGGTTGAGTTAAATAAGTTAAGTGCTAACTCTTCATCTGGGAATCGACTTATCTGAAGTGGGTATCAAACTCGATGCTTGTTAAAAAGCATAATGGAAATTGGAGGATGTGTGTGGATTTCTCTAACTTAAACCAAGCATGTCCAAAGGATAGTTTCCCACTTCCCCGAATAGAATACATGGTTGACTCCACAGTAGGACATGAACTGTTAAGCTTAATGGATGTCTATTAAGGCTATAATAAAATTTTAATGTATCCAATAGACGATGTACATACATACTTCATTTCGGACCGACGTCTATATTGTTACAAAGTGATGCCCTTCGAGTTAAAAATGCAGAGGCCACTTATCAGAGATTGGTAAATAAGATGATTGTTGATCTTATCGGAAAAAGATGTTTGTTGATCTTATCGGAAAAACAATGGAAGTGTGTATGGATGACATGCTTGTTAAGAGTTTGAAAGCAGGTGAACTATTCGGCACCTTGAGAAGGTCTTCCAAATATTTCGAAGGTACAGAACGGGATTAAACCCTCTCAGTATGCCTTCAGGGCAGCCTCAGGAAAGTTTTTGGGCTACATGGTAAACCAAAGAAGCATTGACGCTAATTCGGATAAGATCATAGCATGGGTGGAGATGAGGTCACCACAGAAACCAAAGAAAATGCAAAGTCTCGCTCGTCATATAGCCGCCCTAAGCGTTTGTTGTCAAAGGTGACAAATAAGTGTCTTTCATTTTTCAACATCCTAAAATGTGGGAATAGATTTCGATGGATAGAGAAATGCAAAGAAGCCCTACAAGCGCTGAAGAAGCACTTGGAACAAGCTTCTCTCCTCTTGAAACCCAGAGTTGGAGAACATCTATTGTTATACGTCACTGTAATTACCTCGCTATCAATTTGGTGCTTATAAAGGAAGAATGAGGTCATCAGCTACTAGTGCACTATATAAGCAAAGCTCTGTTACCGACGAAAACCCATTACTATGATATGGAGAAGCTGGCTTTGGCCCTCATCGTGGCCTCTCGTAAGCTAAAGCCCTACTGTTAAGAAAATATGTAATTGGCAAATCTGTGACCAAGGACCAAATTGTCAAAATTGTAAAGTTAAGGATCAAATTGTCAATGTCCAATAGTTCAGGGACTAGAGTTGCAATTAACTAAAGTTTATAGGCTAGGTCTAGGGTTGTGTGGGATGCCTCGAAGATGCAAGCAGCGCTTTGATTTCGCTAGAGTCTCGCCCTGACCTCGCTCGAGCCATAATTGTAGAACCAACTTCGCTGGACTCACGTTGAGCCGTCGCTCGAGGCTCGCCAGTACCTCGCTCGAGCGATCCTGTTACCTAGCCAATTCTAATTTTAAATGCTCGCGAATGTTTGACGCTCCACATTACCATATATCAACCTCTATATATACCAAACGTCCCATTCGTGTTCATGAACTCGAAAATTCACATTGAAAACACTTTGAATATTCTTTCAATTCCTTGGCAACCAAAAATCCAAATCATTCTCTCCAAGGATCAAAAGCCAAAGAAATCCTTCATTGTTCTCATACCAATCCTTGGCTTGTTGAGTAAAAACATCAAATCCATAAACCCCAAAACACCTGTCTCACAACTCCAATTAAATTTCCAGAAGATCATCAGTTTGAAGATCTGGGAAGGATTTGCTTGAAGAGCTGGAGTGCGTGGTGATTCACGGGAGGTATACAAGGCTGGGATTTAGCACGGATCTGCAAAATCCAAGAGGGTCTTGAGTTCATACAGCAAGGAGGTCAGAAAATTGAGAGTGTCAATGATGTCCGGCGTGCTGTAAGTTGGTTTCTACAATAGTGAATCTCTACTGGCTTGTGCCCGAAGTTTTTACCCAGTTGGGTTTCTCCGTCAACATATTTATTGTGTTTTTACCGCTTTAATTTATTTACTTGTCAATGGTAATCCAACATAGGTAGATAAAGCACGTGAATTAATCTGGACAAATTATAATTTGTGTGACTTGTTGCATGAATTATTCAAAAAGTTTTTAATTCCGCAAGAACACCTATTCACACCCCCTCTAGGTGTTAGTTGGGTCGAACGATAGGTTTTTCACCTACTTTCAAGCACATGCCATACAGGTACTAACTAACTTCCCATTGAAGAAAGTGCTTGAGAAGCCCAATACTTCAGGGAGATTGTTGAAATTGGCAATAGAGCTCAGTGAGTTTGATATCATTTTCAAGATAAAGAAAGCTGTCAAGAGGCAAGTGTTTGTAGATTATGTGGGTGGATTTACTCATATTCCAGAAATGGAAGAGGAGATGAACATGTTGGTCCTTCCACTTGGAATCTTTTTGTTGATGGCTCCTCAGGATACGTCAGATCTGGGACAAGAGTAGTATTGGTTAGCCTAAAAGGGCACAAACTCAATTGTGCTATAAGATTCTGGTTCAAGGCAACAAACAACATGGCCAAATATGAAGGCCTCCTAACCGACCTTCGATTAGCTAAAGAGATGCTGATCAAAAGTCTACTCATTAGCTGCGACTCCCAATTGGTTGTTAGCCAAGTTAATGTTAATTTTTCAGCTAAAGATAAAGGCATGGCTGCGTATCTGAAGTTGGTCATGGATTTTACCCAACTTTTTGAAAGGTTTGAGACATTACAGATCCCACGTGAAAACTCCCATGCCGATGCCTTTTCAAAATCGACGAGCAACATAGACTTTGAGTTACTCATTGTGGTCCCCATAGAGAACCTTTCGAGTCCTTCAATTTCTAAGAACGGGAAAGTGATGTGGGTAGAGGATATCCCCTCATGGATGAGACCAATTACTGTGTTCCTACAAAATCGCACCCTGTCCTCTAACAAAGAGGAGGTAAAGAACTTGAGAAGACTGGCCACACACTTCATCCTTCAAGATGATTTGCTTTATAATGAGGCTTCTCCATGCTTTTACTCCATTATGTAGGTGGAGAAGAAGCTATTTATGTGTTTTAAAAGATACATAAAAGGATATGTGGCAATCACTTCGAAGGATGGGCACTAGCCTAGAAGGTATTAAAGCAAGGATAATATTGGGCAACCTTAAAAAGAACATCTAGCAATTTGCAAGAAAGTGTGATAAGTGTCAGCGTTTCGCTACAGTTCAATGATAACCTTCATAGGAGCTTATTGTTGTTTCTAGCCTAAGGTCGTTTGTCAAATGGGGAATCAATCTCATTGGATCTATGCCAAAATGGAGGGGCAATGCTTGTTTTGATGTTGTTACAATTGATTACTTCACTAAGTGGGTTGAAGTCGAGCTACTGGCCAAAATAACTTAAGCGAACATCTCCAAGTTTTTGTGGAAAAATATCATATGGGCATTTTCCACTCAATTGTCTCAAATAATGGGTGTGAATTGGACAATAAAAAGTTCATAGATCTATGTGAAGAACTCGGAATTAAGAAATATTTTTCTTTTTCACATCATCCACAGGCAAATGTACAAGTCAAAGCTATTAATAAGACCATTAAGTACACCTTGAAAAGAAAGCTAGATATCTTAAAAGGAGCTTGGGTTTACAAGCTACCTCGGGTTTTATGGGCTATCCGAACCACAAGTCGAATTGCTACTGGCTAAACCCCATTTTCTATTAATTATGGGACAGAGGCAATGAGCCCAGTCAAAGTAGGTCTGCCATCTCCTTGTTGTTTACACTTTAATGAAATATCGAACGATGAACCACGGAGGTGTAAGCTAAATTTCCTTGAAGAAATGAGAAATGGGTCTCAATCCAAGTTGGTCATGTATCAAAGAAAAATGACATGGTACTACAAAGGATTTGCAAGCAGAACCTTCGAAGGGTATTTCTGTCCACAAAGAAACCAAGAGTACGAACCCTTGGGCCGAATTAGGAGGGCACATATCGTGTAAAAGAAGAAGTTCAGCCACAGACCAACCAAATTGAAGGAATGGATAGAAAGGCACAACCTCATCCATGGAATACAAAATAGCTACGAAAATATTATCAATGAAGATTGTAAACATGATCCTATTATGGTTTGTTGATTAAAATAAGAAGTTCTATCCTAATTAATGTCTTCAGTTTTAAAGAAAAATTTATCTTATTTCAAAGTGTACAAAAACTCAATGATGAGCTAGATCCCTAAGTGGACCACCCCATAAATCGACAAGCTGAAACACACAACATAAATGACTATGAAATGAAGTTAGCATGAACGAACCACTTGACCTCGTGCAAAGAAAAGCAAATAAGAGTAGTTGAATTGCTAACACTTTGCAAAATTACAAGCATAAAGAAAGAATGAGTTAAACACAAAAATAAAATGTCCATACATGAATATATAGTAAACAACTTTACAGTTGGAAAAAACAGATTGAATTTCCATTAATCATCAATAAAAAAAAATTACAAAATGGGCTTTGAGGCTGAACTACAAAACAAAAATAAGAAAATACAAGTTGTCCTTTCTAAAAAGGTAGGAGAGAGGGGCTACAAAAGGAACTATGTCATTAGGAGCCATGACTTCTTGGACTTTAGTCTCTTCTTCATTGGCTTCGTCCTCAATCTCGATTACTTAGCTTCCTTCTGTTGAAGTTTGAGGTTTTTCTCCATCCTCCAAGAATTCGAACCGCAAATTAGAGATATTGAAGGTTGGCCTTGATCCATCTACCATCTCTGTGTAGGCGTACCTCCACTAGTATGCTCCAAAGCTTTGGCACGTCCCCATCAGATGGAAGTTGACAATGTAGCATTTTTTAGCTTCACTCCCAGCAGACTTAGCCTCTTTCCACCCTGTCTCCACCTCTTCTTGTAAGCCTAAAACCATGGAGTTCAATTCCCCCACCTACTCTTTCAGAGCAACATTCTCTTTATTGGCCAACTCTAGGACCTCAGTAGCGAGCCGTTTGTGGGCATCAGATGTCTCTACTCGCTTTCTCAGGAAGGCTACCTCACTCTGAGATAAGTAAACCTCCTTCTTCGAATCTTCAATTTCTACCAATGCAGAAGTGAACTTCATGTACTCTTCAACCTGACTCTTCTTTAAAGCTTTAACCTTAACCAATGCCCTCTTGGCTGCCTCCTTGGCCTCAAAGGTTTTACTTGCAAATCCTTTATTTTTATTCAGAAGGTTTTTAGCAAGGGCTTCAGCCTCAATGGAAATTCCAAATGCCCTCGCTGCCTAGCTCACCATTGTCGTAAAGACATCTTCACACTCACTGGACTCCATGAAGGATTACAAACGGTCCATCCAGAATTTATGAAAGGTGAATGTGGTGGTTTGAACTTCTAGAGGCAGCATCGACAAAACCTTCGATGCCAACTTATCGTTCCTTTAAGAGACGACAAGTTTAAGGTGAAGGGCAGCTTCAATTGCAGAAGACCCACTGGATGTCCTCGCCTTCTTTGAGGATTCCTGCCTATGGGGCTCCACCCCAAATGACCTCTTTCGAGCCTCCTTGGAAGTAATTATTGAGGCTACCATTAGCTTTTCCATAGTAAGGGCTTAAGATCAAGATAGGGAGATGGCTGCTAACTCTCCCTCTCTAGTGGCAAAGAATTTGTGCTTCTCCTTGGAGACTTCCTCAGCTTTATTTTTCCCTTTGACCGTCAAGGGAGATCGCCCGTCACCTTCATGGGTAGTAGCTTCTTTGCTGACCCTCTCTACTTGGTACCTCACCTATTTTCCAACAACATATAAGGGCTTCAACCCCTTCCTCCCTATAGTGGAAGTGGTTGCAAGAATAATAGCCATGTCGGAGGTAGGGTGCTGCCTTTTCTCAAAGTTCTCTGCAAAAGCATAACAATACATCAACATACAAATCTGCAAAGAGTAATCTACTAAACACTTGCTACCCTGAAAATGCAGAGATACCTCTTCAGGCCATCAAATTGAACTCTTCGAAAAATCATTTGGAAACTATCAACCTCGAAAACTCCTTGACATAGCGAGACATCGGTATGATTCCTCAATGAGTTCAAGCTTTGATTGGCTAAGCTCGAATAACCTTTGCAAAAATGAGACATGACATTAGAAATCGCATCGGTATAACTCTTCAATGAAATACTTGATGTGGTATGACACTCGATGGCTTCTGAGTAGGAGTTGGGAGCTGTCACATGAGGAATGGTGTAGCCCTCACATACCTGCCATTTTTCCTTTCTCAGAACCACATCTCCTTCCACTCTTTGATAGAGGGGAAACGGTCAATGATAAAGGGTGAATGTGATCCCCCAAGGGCATGAAGAGTACCACCATTTAGAATCTCCTTTTACTAAAGACCTAGGTTTGTATGAAGGTCTGGAAGACATGGAAGGGCATATCCTCACCTAAGGAGGTTTCTTTCCAGAGAAAATAAGATCCTACCATTGAGCCCATGCATTTGGAATGAGCTGGGTAGGGGGCTAACTCGTATAACCTAAGAACAACTCGAAAGAATGGGTGCTATGGCAATTGAAGTCCTGCCTTCAAGAGGAAATCACTAATGGCTGCACACCCTGATCTCGAATAACGGGCACACTCATCAGGGAAGGGTCTAGGAGTTCTATGTCATACGGGATGCAGTACTTTTCTCTAAGGTTTACTAGGTGAGAGGCATCTACGATAGATAGGATTTTCGACGCTCCTAGGCCTCTTCCCCATGCCCACCCCTGTTCAATGGAAGGCAACTTTTACTAGCCCTCATGGCATCAACGAGATCATCGGTGTTTGTAATTTGGACCCCCATTTTAGATGCTAGTTTGCTAAGGTCTACTCTCTCTTCAGAAGGTGAAGAAGCCATTCAAACCAAAAAACAAAAAAATTCAGATACTTACAAGATCACACAAAAACACTCATGGGGATTGGCCAAAAAATCACAGAAAAGAAAGCTTGAGAGTTGAAATGAACATGAAGAATAGGACAAAGATCTCATGAATTAAATTCAGGTTGATGCAAAGGCAAAAGTGATTTTTGCCTTAAAGTGTTGCTTTTTATAGGCAAAGGCCTTCGATTCCTGCCGTTGGACGGGGATTTTGATCATTCAACCGTTAATTACGAAACTAAATCTTAGCCACTCACCACATCTATCATTTCACATTCTAAGGCCCAAATCATGGCGTTTCATTCAAGTGCTTCAACACATTTAAATAATGAGAGAACGCCCACAACAGCCATCATTGTGCATTAAATACGACGACAGTTGTGTGTATGGGAACTCGAATCGCTGTTAGCCATTTTTTCTAGGAGATGCAGAGACAGCTCATCATTTCAGCACAATTATTGACAACGCCTTGTGCTTACCAATGCTGAGCTGATGAGACCTTTTCAACTTCATTACTAGCAACCTTGTCCAAATTGACGAAGCACATCACCTCTGTTCAACCTATACAAATTTCAGCACAATCAAATATATATAAATACAACTTTGGAAAGGTAAGCGTAGGTTTCTCAGTAAACAGTCTCGATAAGTACTTGGATTAGTCATCATATATAATTTACCAACTCTAATTATCATATGAATGTTCGCAAAATTAGAGATGAGGGACTATACTATTATGAGATCATAAAACACCCTCACCAATTTTTTTTCAATATAATGCAAACTCTATGTATTGTTTAAACGACCATACATATGCATAGGGGACTATTGTTACTAATCATATGTGAAGCTTACAATGGATGCGCACACATGTGACAGTCAATCCAGAACAAAGAAGAAAGCAAGAATTGCCTCTAGCCAAGGCACTACTTCAAACCCGAACTCTTTCAAACCTGAGGCTCTATAGAGCAGGTCTGATGAGTGTATCTTTAGGAATGACCGATGTGACGTTAGCATCTATAAATGTTAGATGTGTCAGCCTAAGAGTGTAGCACGGCTAAACCCTTGTCAAATATATTTGTCAATGTAATTAATATGAGATAGGATGATGTTACACTTAGATCGAATGGATGTAGCCACGTGGATCTGATCCAACGGTGACCACATCAAATTGGATGCTATAAATAGTGGCTTTTGTAATATTGTAAATGATGAATAAACAAACCTGCAAATATACATTATTTTCTCTCTATGAATGCTTATTCAAATCATCGTTTTACTTCATAATTACCTTCGAACAGGAATGTTTCACCCCCATAAGCGCTTTCGTTCAAGATCCACCGGAGTCTGTTTACATGGACGACATTTACGATTGACATCCGTTGGCATGGTTTTAGAGGTCAACAATATTCCTATGCTAGGAGTGGATAAAAGTACTAAACTAAATTAGAAGTGAGACTGCCTATCTCATTATTTCTTCGTACGCTACAAGTGGGTACAAGTCGTAGAATCAAGTATTGAACAGTTCAATCTATTCTTTGTTCCAATGCTGAGAACTGAAATCTTGAAATAAATCAAACTTTTATTTTATATTTTTTTAATATAGAGGCTAGTGTGAACGAGTACTGTTATTTACATCTACAATTTTTACGTATACATCCCACTCTATATACATCCCTATTAAAATTTTAAAAAATTATTACTTTCATCCACGTCAATTTCAATATTATCCATATTAAATTCATTTATTTAAACATTAGAGATTCATACAAATTTTATATATTCATCCTACTATAAATACATTTATAACACAATTTCAAAAATCAATATATTCATCTAATTACTATCAACATTTAATATTTAGTTATAAAAGTTAGCTAATCTCTTTTTTCAAATTTATATGTTTCTTTCAAAAGTATACTGCTCATGCAACCAAACAAATCCATCATCGAATCATATATTAATTGATTTTTTTTTGCTTATAAAAACTCATAATTTTGGCTGTTAGTGTTTTGGTTGATAATTTTAAGTTTGTTTCTTTTTATAATGTAAGAATATTTGGAAAAGTATTTAAACTTATTTTTAAATTTATTGTATATTTTCATTTATAAAATCAATACTTATAAAGCATAATTTTTTGTTTTTTGTTTTTTGTTTTTTGTTTTTTATATCATGAAAAAATTATAACTCTAATAATGTGTTGATTTTTTTATTTTTATTTTTTAAATTTCCATTGAAGAGGATATTTTATGATTAGAATTTTATGATTTTAGTTAAAGATGATGTTTTATGATTATTAGAATTTTAGTCAAACACAAACTCTAAAAAAATATAAAAAGGTTTAAAAGAATTTATGAAAATAAACATTAGTGGATGAATTTAAAATAATATATTTTTATTTAATTTTACATATGTCTATTTGGGTAAGTTTTTATAAGATCAAAACTATAATATAATTATCCTTTTAAAAGTGGATGTATATATTAAAATTGTGGATGTAAATAGCAGTACTCGTGTGAACCGCCACATGAAAGAATTATCCATTTTAAATAATATCGAGTTTGCTCTTTTATATGGGATAATAATTAACTCGTCTTTGAAATTCTCTCAATGTACTTTCGAAAAATCGTAAGACTCGTTCAAAAATTAAAATGATTTTTTAAATTTGGTTTAGTTATATAATTACATTTGAAATAAATTATTCCATTCATAATATTATCAATAATTCATTTGTTTAGTTTTTTTTTTCTTTGTAGAAAAATCAGGAGAAACAATGTTGAATGACCCAAGACATGTTCTTATTTAGATTTCACTCGAATTTACAAAATAATATTCAAGTTATTTTCACATAGTGATAAGTTTGAATAAATCTCTTAACCGTTGTGTCAAGTGTACTGAATGACCCGAAATGTGTTCTTATTTAGATTTCACTCGTTTTCACAAAATGTGTTCAACTTATTTTCACATAGTGATAAGTTCAAGTAAATCTCTTAGGGTGTGTTTGATTGTCAATATTTTTCATAAAAAATGTGTTTTTTCCACCAAAATTCCTACTTTTGTATTATTTGATTGCCATTTTTTTCATTAACAATATTTTCCTACTTTTAGTCACGTGATTATATTTTTCTCAAAATTAAGAAAAATATTTTCTGTATGGGGAGAATGATTTTATGTTTCAAGGAATTCGTTCATTCTTTCGCTCTCTCATCTATCCAATCTTTCACATCTATCCACCAATAAAAAACAAAGGAGTATAATATTTTTTAAGTTAAAAATTAAATCAATCGAACACATTCAATTGACAATTTTCATGCAAATAAATTATAGATAATTTAATTATATAAAATTTATTTTCTTTCCATGCAAATCCAATTCTTGCAATCAAACGCACACCAAATTGTTGTACCAACCATTAAGGTTATAGCCATTTTAGCCTTTGTTCTAGGTACTTAATAAAAGGTGATCCAATAAAGATCCAAATCTTAGTCTAACAATTAGTGTTGTCTCCTCCATGCACGGCCTCGAATGTGAAAATCCTTTAACTTACAAGCTTGGCACAAATCTAAGGTTAAAAAATCTAAGTAAATGGTTTAGGCTAACGACTTGGTATTGAATCCATCATATTCAAGACACGTAAGTATATTGAACTTGACGGGCTAAACATGTTGACACAATTGATATTGATACTCGATTTTACAAGTCTCATAAAAGTCATAAGAACAACAAATTCATGTAGTATATATATTCAACCAACAATTGAATCCAACATAAGTTTAAGATAAATGAGGGAAAGAATCAAAATTGTTGGAATTGGTTCAAAAATCAACCGAAATTAACCAAAAAATTTGGTTAAGTATAAAAAGTGTGACTTCGTGTTAACTTCGATCAAATATTCGGATTTGATCCGATAGTTAAATTACAAAAGTAAATAGATTAAATTATTTTACTCGTTGAGTAGATCGTCGTGGTATATTTAAAATCTTGAAACCAATTCCGGATGAATGAGAAATTGCGGTCCAAAGTCGAAAGAAACGAAGTGTTGCAATTTTTCGAAAAACGATTTTGGCTAAGTATTGTAACTTTTTGAAAAGATGTATGTTTTGGCCCACACTTCTTCATTTGCATCCTTTCTACATCTATAAATACGACCCTTTGGACGTAATTTTGAGTACACCATTACATTGAACATTCATTCTTCTCTTACAATTTATCTTTCTTTCATTCTCATAACATTCTTTTGTAGAGGGAAAATTCCTTGAAGTTTCGTCGTTCTTGTGGTTTGAAGTGCTGCTACCACAAGTGTGTATCCGTTGTACCTTGGAAGACATTTGTCATTCAACCGTGAGCACCGTAGCACGACAATTTATTTTAAAGAAAGAGTTATACTTGCATCGGATTTCATTTTCTACTCCTTATTTCATCTTAGTTTTTTGTGGTTTTGTATTACACTTCCACTTCATAAAATTGTAGTTTAACTACGCTTCTAGGGGTCGAACTTTGCACTCACAAACAATCATTTTGACCACTCACAAGTGAGCCGAATTCAACAAAAACATAATTAGATTAAGCGATTAATTTAATTGTCATCACAATTTTCGTAATTGTATTAATATGTACATCCAATTTTAAATTGAAAATTATACTATATTTTTAATCTTAGGTAAATTCACCTAAATAGCTATATATAAAATTAAATAAAAATATATCTTTCTAAATTTATCTACTCTTATTTATTTTCATTAAATTCTCTTTGAACTTTTTTATATTCTTTTATAATTTATGTTTAACTAAAATCCTAATAATCATAAAATATCATCTTCAACTAAAATCCTAAAACCTTAATAAATTCATCCACTCATATTTATTTTCATTAAATTCATTTGCCTACAGTGTTATGCTTCCATATCTTTTATACCAAAAAAAAATTAAATTTTTTTTATAAAAATCAACACATTATTTTATTTATAATTCTTTCATGATATAGAAAATGGAATCTTATTTTATATGTATTATTTTAAGAATTGGTTTGACAGATGAAAGTATATGAGAAATTTAAAAATAAGTTTCAATTCCTAATCAAATATTCTTATATTATAAAAAGAAACAAACTGAAAATCACCAAATAAAACACAAATAGTCAAAATTATTAACTTATAAGATAAAAATTAAGTAACATATGATTCGAGGATGAATTTGTTCGGTACTGTGAGCAGTGTACTTTTGAGAGAACCCAATAAATTCAAGAAAAGATATTCGCTAACATTTGCAACTAAATATTAAAGAATCGACGTGACAATATAGAAAAAGAAAAATAAGAACCAGATTAGATGTCGATAGTAATTGGATGAGTATAGTGAATTTTTAAATTTTTGAAATAGTATTAGGGATATATTTAGAGTGATAAATATATAAAATTTGTATGGATATGTTTAAATGAATGAATTTAATAAGGACAATATTGAAATTTGACGTATTTGAAAATAGTAATTTTTTTATCATTTTAATATTTTAATATGGATGGATATAAAGTGAGATGAATATATAAAAACTTTGAATATAAATAGCGGCATCCTAAATATTTTCAACTTTTTGCTCATTTTAACACTCGTGTCTTCAGCTTTTTTATCATATTTTTATCATAAAGGTTTCAATAATTAATACATCTTGTTATAAAAGTCAATTAAGAGAGCGTAAAAACCTATTTGCTCTTTATATTTTTAAATAATTAAAAAGTAAAAAAAAATGATAATTATTTTCTCTTCATACGGCTAACAAAATATATGAATAGAAATAATCACCAATAATTTAATATCTTAATTAATGGAAATAGATTATATTTGCCCATGTTTGATGGAAATTAAAATCAGAATTATAATTTAAATCAAAGTTATCAATTAATTTTAACCACATAATTTATGGAACTATAAGGGCAGTATTACGACTCTTAAATTAATCATAGTTCTTTTTTTGTTAAATTTAAAAAAATAATAATTAAAATTTAAATTAAAGTCAAGAATTAAATTTAATCATACATTTCATGAAATTTACAACTTTTTAATCATACATTATATCAATTTTTATAAAAAATTATGAAAAAATTAATTTTTATCTAAACCAAACAAGACATAGCATTTGAGAAAGAGTAATGTTATTTGCAGTCGCGCAGTACTGTAGTTATCCCACGTGGTATACATGTGACAACTAATGATTTGATGCATTAATGTAATAATTATTTCATATATCAAATCATAAACTGTCACATATATTCACGTAGAGCGACTATAGTAGTAAACAATTTAAAATATCACTATTTTTTTAGAAATAAAATTACAATTTTAATCTAATGTTCTACAGGTGGGTCCCTAATACGTCCACGTGCGCATGCACGCAACAATAATAGGTTTACATTAAAAATTATCGTTGCCCCAAATTTTATTGTTTAGCGAGTATTAATTATCATTAAAAAGTTGCTGAGTTGGCATTAATTCAATGGAAACAAATGAAAGCATGGCGAGTCAAACAGTCAAAGCAAAATTGTCACGGTCAACTGACTTGCTGGCACTTTAAAATCATCGAACCCACCAAAAAAAAAAAGAAAAAAAAAAAAAAAGCTGAAAAAAAAAAAAAAAACACGGAAAAACCAAAAAAAAAAAGCTGAACAAACAAGAAAAAACACGGACTGACGTGGTAGCCCATGATTGAATGTTTTTATGATTTTTTTTTCCATTCTCCAATGAAAAACTGTCAAGTGTAGTCTGAAAATACTTTTTAATCATTGACTCTAACCATGTAGTATGACTGAAAACAAAAAAATTCCACGAAACTTAAGTCCTTGTTTGATTCCCATTTTTTGGAGAAAATGCATTCTTCAACAGTATTTTGACATAATATAAATCACACATTCTTTAATAAAATAATATTACATACAAATTTAAAATTTTTTCTTATTTTTTAACTACACATTTCACATCAATACACTATTCAAAAATTCATTTTTCCCATCAAAATGGGGCTCAAACAAGGGCTAAAAGTTATATTTTTTTCAAGAAGTTTATATATATATTTATGATTTTTGACTGTCTCCTATTTTTTTTTTCCAATCTTACTCTCTTTAAAATAATTATTTTACAAAAAAAAAAAAAACACTCAATTATCCGTAAAAAATTATAAGAAAAAGGTTCAGTAAATAAAAATTTACTTATAAGTAAAAAATTACTTATAAGATTAAAAATCACTTTTGTATAACAATTGCTTATAAAATAAAAAATTAATAATACTAACAAGACAACAAAATCACTTATAAAATATAAAATGTTATAAATCACTCGTGCAAAAAAATTACTTATAAATATAAAAATAATTGATAGCTGTAAAATTTACTTATAAGGAAAAAATTGCAGTAGTTTTAATGAAAAATAAATATTTCACCTTTTAAGTTAAAGTTGACTTATATGAAAAAATTACTTACAAGTAAAATATCAATTATGAGTAAAAAATTAATAGAAGAAATTATAAATTAAAAAAAATCACTAAGTGGCTTGCATATTTACTTCATATTGTTTACATGTATCTGGATTTATTATTATTATTTTTTTATATATGCATAAATGTAATATTATTTTTCTACAAAAACTTTTAGAGCCATTAGACAATAAGCTATTACAAATGATTTAGACTGCTTTAAAAATTGCTACTAAAAACCACACAAAAACAGATTCATCGTAAAAGATGATCAACAAAATTCCTTGAATCTTCTCAAATTTATTTTAATTAAATATGATGATAAAAGATGATATTTTAGTCTTTGTTGGGATGGGGATGAGGATATTGTTAGGGATGGCAACGAGGTGAATCGATGGTGGTCGTCGCCCATTCCCGTCCTCCATTCCATCAAGGTACTTTTTGTCACTTTGTCTCGTCCCACACTCGATTGGGATGAGTCATGTCTCCTACCTCGTTTATCGCGCCCATTTATTATTATATTATTTATTTTATTATTATGATTTTTTATGTCTTTAATTAGGGAAAATTATTACTTTTTTTTTTCAATTTATTAAAAACTATGCATTCTCTTTAAAAATGATGATAATAATTTTCTTTTTGTTTGATGATAAAGTTAAATTTGAAATAAATTTTAAATAGAACGGGGACCATGTTTTCCCGTACTATGTACCCGCTTCTGGGCAACTATCCCGTTCCACTCCGATCCCTTTTACCTGAATACGTTTGATCCACTGATATTGAGTTTAAAGATTTTTTTGCATCCCTGGATACTGCTTGGCCGGACTTTCCCTCCCCTTTCCGTCTAATTGCCATCATATATTCTAATCAAAGGACGTGGGGCCCAATTCTTGACATCGCACAATCCCATTAGGGTTTATTATTTTGGTCATATTATGATTCAACCTAGGAATTAAATTTTTATTAGGTGAATGCTATTAGGGTTGAGCAAAACTCTTAAAGCGAATCGAATTGAGTGATTTTTCTTAAATTAAATACCCGAATAAA
Source organism: Olea europaea var. sylvestris (assembly GCF_002742605.1). Classification (NCBI taxonomy): domain Eukaryota; kingdom Viridiplantae; phylum Streptophyta; class Magnoliopsida; order Lamiales; family Oleaceae; genus Olea; species Olea europaea. Next base: position 188,801 of record NW_019267788.1, read on the forward strand.
TATTTAACATGAGAATCGATAGGTTCGGTTCTAGATCAAGAACCGAATAAGAACTTAATCTTCATAATTTTTTAATTTATTTAATTTAAATAAGTCAAATTATTTTAATTTTTTAAAATAAATTTGCTAACTAGTTAATTCAGCTCAAACTCAAAAATTCGATTTTTCTATTTTTAATTTTAGTTCAAGCCCAATTTAATTAAATTTACCTATGTTTTTTCCATATATATTATTCTACTGTAGTGTCGTTTCTATCGTTTCGGAGAAAACGAATTGAAACTCGATAGTGCCTCTCTTAATTATAATGAACTCGCTATCCTCCTCTTCCTAAAATATTAACGATCAAAACTATGAAAAACTCAACAAAGAGAAACGCAAAAGACACATAACATTTGACTATATTATTTTGTAAGAGTTAAGATTGAACATGTCATTAATGTAGAACCTGAGAATTGAATGGAACTGAACTGAACTCGAATTGTTCCATAATTAAATTTGAACCTGACGATTCCACTTACAAAATGCTCAAAATTTTCCGATTTGTTCCGATTTTAACGTCGAACCATGCCCAGCCCTAAATGCTGTAGTAAAATAATTAGTAACTTTTAAGGAAGAATAATGTTGGATATTGGAAGATGTGTAGACAATAAATGAGTATTAGTTATGAATGTGTGGTTAAAATTAATGTTTGACTTTGACTGAATAAAAAAAGAAGACATTTTTATATTTTTTTAATTTCACGGAATAGAGGCTAGGACTGTCACGTTTAACTACATTAGGATTCTAAAGTCTATACAACCATACATGGTCTTACATGTGTCCTAATCTCCTTGAATTACACTATAAAGCACTATACACACGTTACTTTTTTCATTAATCAGGGGATAATATTATTTGCAGTTACTTACTGTCGTATCATAAATATAGCGATTAATGATTTGATATATGAGACAAGAAAAATTACCACATTAATACATCAAATCACAAACTACCATGTAGAATGTCACATAAGACGACTACTGCGGTGAGCGACTATGAATAACATTAATCTTAATCAGGTGTAATTACATATTTATTTTATAGCTCTATAATTATCTTCTTATGATTCCAACATTAAAGAGGTTTATTCTATGTACAAAGAATGCCTTTTTGTGATATAGCTGGATCTACAACTAGTTCGAGTTCTTACCATTAGATGTGCAATTTTTAGTAGCATGATGTTTATTAATAAAGTTCATATTTGGCTTTCATTTCTTAAATTTTTTTTTAAAATTCAATTTTAACTACACGTTTCATAGAACTCATAATTTTATCAAATTTTTTCCACATATTTTATCGATTTTTATCAGAATTTATTAAAAATTTGTTTTTTAACAAAATTAAACAAGGTAAAAGTGTTCAAGAAACTAACTTTTCTAAAAAAATTTAACGACTCAAAATTTCTTAAAATGACTCCCATGTGACATTGGTGCTAGTCTACCAGAGTGTATTGACTTCTTGAGTTTTATAAGTAGCCAGTAAAAATTAATTAATTTTTTTAAAAATGAATGTGTCTATGATAATGCAAATTCACAATAATTTTAAATACGATGAATATTATTCGACATCATTAATGTCAAACATCAATCTATATAACAAGAGTAATGCTATTCGTAGTCGCTCACTGCGATAATCGTCCTACGTGACATACACATGACAGGTGATTATTTAATACATTAATGTGGTAGGTTTTTTATTTATTAATGTATTAAATAACCACCTGTCATGTGTATGTGACGTAGGGCGACTGCCGTAGTGAGCGATTACAAATAACATTATTCATACAATTGTGTAACATTAAATGATAAATATAGTTATCTAGATTGGTGCCAACTGCCAAGGGACCACTAATACTACATATCAATATTCTTTCTTTAAACGCTGTTCGAGAGGCATGAATTGCGGTGGAATATATTCTCCTAGTACCAAAGTACGCGAATATGAACAAAATTGTCATTTCAGGGGTAGAACAACTTTACTGAAGTTCGCAAAATGAACTTGTAAATCTAGGCGAGATTAATTGCATGACTTTTCACGTGAACCAATTGCACTATGTTGAGAATGTTTGGTCGGGATTAAAATTATATTTTTTAGTAGATTGTGATAGAAAATTTTGAAATGTGTAGTTGAAAAGTTGTGAGAACCCATGAAATATGTAGTTAATATTGATTGTTTAACTTTGACTTTGATTAAAATCATACTTTAATCCGCATTAAACGAGCTCGTTATGTGTATTTATCCAACCAGCTGTCTCCGATGATCCGATTTGTTTTGACGTAAAGAAGATTATGTCTTTAATTATTTAAGGATTATTTTACAGGTACATCAAATTTTATAACTTGATGTACATAATGCCCAAATGGCATTTTCATCGTTAGGAGATGAAAAAAATTTGTCTTTCCACCGATCTATGATGAAATGTCACTTAATCATTATGTACGCCAATGTGTAAACTCTGATGTACCTATAACAAAACCATTTATTTAAGAGATTATGTTATTTGTACAAAAAAAAAAGTTCACAAAATGATGTAAAGGGAAAATATTGGATGAAAAAGTATACCGTGTTTTGAACTGACAAATGATAAAGTGATACCGTGTTTTGAACTGACAAATGATAAAGTGATATATAACATTATATAACCCATTATGTAAAACTCAATGTACATATAGTATAATCCTTATTTAATTCCAAAGTGTCCCATTGACAGGTTATATTTAATTATTTTTGTGAATTTGTTTCTCAATATATTAATTTAACTTTTCTTAATTGAGCATAGTCTACGTTTAACCCACGTTTAACGAGAATTATAGTTTTAATATTAATTTAACTTTTCAATAATATATTTCATCAATTTTTAGTTGCCACCAAATAGGGGTTTATGTTATCACATATCTTTTACTTGTCCAATTTCTAATGTATATCATAAAATACTGCATAATGTTGTCATCAAATATGAAATAATTATGTAATAACTTTCATACATTGTTGATGTCATATTATGCCAATTAATGGTGTAAATTATTAATGTTTCATCAATACTATGAATAGTCGAACATAGCGTGCAACATTAACAATGTATTCTAATAATAAGATAATACAATCTTCAACTGATCAAATCACATGCTTATTTTAAGGGTTTGTTTGAGCTTCATTTTTTTTCAAAAAATGTATTTTGAAATAGTATTATGATAAAAAATGTGTGGTTAAAAAGTAAGGAAAAATTTGAAATTTACGTGTAATATTATTTTATTTAAAAATGTGTAATTGAAATGGTGTCAAATCACTGTTGAAGAAAAGATTTTGATGGAAAAATAGGGCTCAAACAAGGGCTAAATTGTGCGTTGTGTTTGAATAGACGACACTTTTCTACACATATAAACTTTTCTTATGGGGAAGAACAAGTTCCTTGTATGGAGGAGCATGTTAATCGAAGATTACTCCTTTTAGAGCATATGGTTGTGTTGATTGGTTGTCTAAATTCATCACGTGTAAAATAATCTAATGCTTATTTGAGGTACTGATTTTCTTGATCTTTGAAGAGGATCACGGTAGTCTTTTAATACAGCCAATGTTAGTTTATTGAAGAGAATCACGGTAGTCTTTTAATATGGCCAATGTTAGTTTATCACATTTCTTCCAAACACCAATCATGTATGAGTGCCCATTAAATCATGTGCACAAGTGATCAGATCGAAGTGATTCAAAATTGGGCGTTTAAACTATTCTACTTTCATGTTGCACATTTGTGATATGTGCATACTTGTCGACATTATTGTGTCAAATGATATGTCTTGCCCCTTTCATCAAACGAACACACAATACTCCTGCATGTATTACAAACCAATATATCACATAAGTACAATATAATGTCTAAAAAGGTTAAAATTGCTCACCACCAAACTTGACCATAAGCCTAGTATATTTGAGACTTCCCTTCAAGCTCCTAATAGAAATCACCTCATCCTTGCCACGAAGCTCGTCCTAAGATATGAGCTTGCCCAATGTAAACCTAATTACATTAGGATTCTACCACTAGAGTCTTATTACGTAAAGTGGAGAGGTATATTCAATTATATTAGAGAATTTTTTGACAAACCTGTTACTAGTCAATACAAAAAGGTTTACGTGGAGACCTCATATGTATACACATGGCGAGCATTCAAGAATTGGTGCAAAAGGGACTAACATTCGAAGTTGTCAAAGGAAGTGTCGAGGTCGTTGCACTAAGTTGATCCGAGGTGGTTTGACTTTTGTGGCTGAACCACTCTACTATCTGAAGTCATTGACAAACAGAAGAGGGTCGGACAAGCACGTCTTCAGAGTTGATTGATGTGACATGTGTAGTTAATAAGTGTCAGGAATATCAGTTTAGCTTATAGAATGACTGATTTCTTGTCAAAAGTCTATTAATGTAATTAATAGATGACATAGTTGATGTAACAGTTAGGTTCGACAGATCAGGCCACATGAATCCAATCCTATGGTGACCATGTTGGCCTGATCACTATAAATGAGGAATTCTTGTATCAATTGAGAGATCTTGAAAAAAATATAGTGGAGGAGATAATACATTTGCGTTGTTCACTATTCACATTCTTCCACAAACATTCATATTTACAGTAGAAATACTACATAATACGTCCACATGTATAACATTTTGTATCAACATTTGTTGACCATTTTGGAGGGTCAACAAAATCTGTTGATAAAAGTTTTGCCAATGTTATGACTCTAAAGTTCTCGTCTTAGCTGCTGTAGTCCAATTATAACTACACAACGAAATATGCAAACTCTATCCATTCTTTTTTGTAATACCTTAGCTTACATTTAAACTCTCTCTCTCTCTCTCTCTCTCTCTCTCTCTCTCTCTCTCAAGCATTTCATCTGATGTTAGATAAAAATTAGATTTTTAATGGATTTGATAAAAGTTGGTGAAATGTATAGTTGAAAAGTTAATAAATATTGTAGGTCTCATGAAATGTCTGATTCAAAATGAGTTTAAAAAAAAAAATAATAATAAAAAATTAAGAAATGGAGGACAATTTTAGGTACCATATACATATAATTATAATGCTCGATATTTGAACTGTATCTCTAGTTGGTAAAATAGAAGTATTGAACTTCAGTTGATTAAAGGAGTGAAATTAAGGCCGCAAGTATTCAAGCTTGGGCAGTTTTGAATATATTTTCAAGGATTTGTCGACTTGTACATCGGAGTTTGACAATACTTTTTTATTCATTGTGGGCTCCCTCTTGTGAAGGAGTCTTTACACTGAGGTGTCAATCTCGATATACAAATAGAAAAACCATATTTTCGAACTATACTGTTTGGTTTTAAAACGTGATTTTGACACATTTTTTATTCCATGTTTACTTTAATGTTAGTAGTTCATTTTATACACTTCGGTGGACAAATTAAAAAACCCTATTTTCAAACTATACTATTTGGTTTTAAAACGTGATTTTGACGTATATTTTTTCTTCCATATTTACTTTAATGTCAGTAGTTCATTGATTATAAAATGTCTATCCACTTTATTTGCAATAAAATAAATAAAATTATAAATATAAATACGAACAAAACTATAAAAAGACACTATAAAGTTGATTTCGTTCACCTTTTTCCCTAATAATTTGTACCGAGTGAAGCTAATGCAAAGTCATAATAAAATTTTAAAAATAAATATAAAGTCACGATATAACTTGATGCCCCAACCCAATTTTCAGGATCCTCACCACGTCATAACAGTTTAATGATAGATTGATTGGATTATTAAATTAGGAAAATTGTAGTTATAGTTGTCTACCAGTCTCTGTATTTATATTAAAATTTTAATACTCATATCTTAACTTTAAGGATGACAAAAAAATTCGTTCAATCTGATACTCATAGGCCCTACCCCCAAATGGGGTGGGGATTACTCGTCTAATCAGGTAAATGGGACGGGAATAGGGCAAGGGTCATTGCCCCAAAGTGGGTACAAGAATTATAATCCCCGTCTCATAACCTGTCTTGTTTAAATTTAATTTCAAATTTAAGTTTTTATCAAACAAAAATAATAGATTTATCGTTATTTTTAAAGATAACATAAGTTGTTTTTAACAATTTGGTAAACTAGTAATAATATTTACCAACTAATGACATAAAAAAATAAAAGCAAAAAATAAAATAAATAAAAAGAAAAAGAAAAAATGTAAATGGGGCGATAAATGGGGTAGATAACCTACCCCGCCCCACCCCATTTTAATTCGGTATGAGGTATGAGGTAAGATAACAAAAATACCCGATGGGACGCAGATGGAAATGACCGACCAATCTCATAGCCGCGTCCGTTGCCATCCCTACTTAAGTTGAAGATTAAGATTGTAATTTATCATTATGATCCATTTCATTTATTTTACTTATAAATTCTTAAATGGTTTGATTTGATTTTAGCTCATGTTTGGTTTTGATTAAAATTTGATTTTAATTTAAGTCAAAATCAAATAATTAATATTAATAACGTTTTTTATGGGTCTTACAATTTTTCGATCACACATTTCGAAAACTTTTGTCATAATATACTAAAAAAATCTAATTTTGGTCATCACTAAACATTCTCTTAAACTGCAGTTAAAATTCTAAGCAAAAATATTTTTAGTTTAAAATCATATATTCATAGGTCCACATGACATCAATATGTTGTTTTTAATAGATATGACACAGTTTTACGTCCCTATCTTGTCCCAATAGTGAATTGAGCTATGATGGGGAACATGGTTCTCGTTTATATTCCTATAACCTATTATAACCTATTATTTTATCGAGGAATGTATAATTGAAAATAGGATAGAAAAATGTATTTAAAAATAATGAAACCAAAACAAGGACTTATTCATTTTATAATATTTCATATTTTTCAATTAAAATTATATTTAAAAACAATTAATTAATTAAACAGAATGAAAAAATGAGAACTTTTTGATCTCTTTCCCTCCCCAAAATTTTCGCCGGGTGGGGATACTCGTCCTTTGCCATTGAGCTACATTCTTTTTCAAGAATGTATTTTGAAATAATAGATTGATAGAGAATGTGTGATTAAAAAAGAGGAAATTTTTTAATTTACGTGTAATATTATTTTAATAAAGAATATGCAGTTGAAAAGAAGATAGAAAAAAAATATAGTTTAAAAAAAAAAATAGAATCAAACACCCTCTTAAATTTTAAAAATGAAATTCGATTCTATTTCTTGATTTGATATTTTTATTTATAGCTCTAAGGGTCTATTTGATAACAAAAATAGAATTGAGTTGCCAAGAAAACGAATTATAGAGAATTGAATTGCCTAGAAATTGTTTCTTGAGAATTGTAAATTATTGTGTTTGATTGCTATAATTTTTCACGTAGAAAATGTTGAAATAAAAGTATTTTTTGGTGTTCGTTTGACTTTGTTTTACATGAAATTGTCAATTAAAAGGATATAATTTATTGATATTGGGAATGAAATTTGTTCCCATTGCCAAAAAAAAAAATTCAAAAAAATCATCCATTTTTTGGTGTTCGTTTGACATTGTTTTATATTAAAATTTTCAATTTAAGGAAAATATTTTTTTACAATAATTCTTAGAATTTGTTTCCATTGCAAAAAAAAAAAAAAAAAAAAAAAGCTACAGTAACCAGGTGAGAATTGCAATTTCTTAAATTCATGGAAATTGACTTATGTGGCATCAAAGATGGAATTTCATTTGTAAGAAAAAAAATAAATATCAAACAAAGTTAAATTAAAAGGTAAAACTCTAATTCCATTTTTCAAGGAATTCCACCACCATCAAATACACCCTACGTGAAATGTAGATTTGAAATTAATGAATTCACAATAAATAGAAAATGTCTGGATAACGGTGGAACACATCACCGGGGTAAAGCAGTCAAGTGAAAGCCGCACGGGAAAAGGCCGAGGAGTACGGTCAAAGCAAGACTGTCACTGCGGTCAAGTGTTTAGCAGCAACTTTTTGATTAAATTATCTCACAAAAAATATTTTACTGAATCTCCAAACTTTCTATATTGTAAAATTATATTGAAATTCGAATATTTGGTCCTTCCAAGACGGTATATTTTTCTTCCCCACAAATCATTATTTTATATTTCAAGACTCAATGCAGCACTGTTTCTGGCCCCAAAACCAAAGAAAAAAGAAGACCCTCAGCAGAGAGGAGTCTTTGCTGGAGTCTTCAGTCTTTTATTTCTCTCTTTTCTGCCATTTGAATCCTCATCTTCACAGGAATTTTTCTATTTTTCATCTGGGTATCAACTTTTTCTTCACTTGTGTTATACTTTGGTGAAAGTTTGATTTTTCTGTGTTGAGATTTGCATTGATTCCCATCTTTTTTGCATGATTCAACTCTTTTTTGAGGCTTGAATGGGAAGAAAGATTTAATTTTTTTTTGGGAAGAGTGTTGATTATAAATGCTCTATGATGTGTTAAATGATGATGATGATGAGTCTTTTGACCAAGAAAAGTGGAAATAGAGAGAGAAGGTTTGCCCTTTGAAAGCGAGAATTGTTTCTCTTTCAGGTTTTCACATCTCTCGTGTGTATTTTTTGTTAAATGTAATGTTCTTTCTTGAAAGGCCGTTGATGTGGATAGTTTGGAGAGTCTTTTTACAAGGGGTTTGTGTCATTCAATAATTGGGTGATTCAAGATTAGTTGTTTGACAAAATGCCTATGTATCAGCCTTCAAAGAGAGATGGGCTTGTTGGGTTTGAGGGTGGGCTTATCTTAGATCTTGATACTGCAGTGATAAATGGAGTCTTGGGTGAAGTTGCAGGTGGGGGTTTTGGTGGAGGAGTTGGAGAAAAAATTGATCTGAAGAAAATGATAAAAGAGCTAAATTTACCTGAAGTTCCATCAGTTTTTATTTGTCCCATTTCTCTTGAACCAATGCAAGACCCTGTGACTCTTTGCACTGGGCAAACCTATGAGAAATCCAACATTCTCAAATGGCTAAGTTTGGGACACTATACTTGTCCCACTACAATGCAAGAACTTTGGGATGATACAGTAACTCCAAACAAGACCCTTTATCATTTAATCTACACTTGGTTTTCTCAGAAGTATTTGCAAATGAAGAAAAGATCTGAGGATGCACAGGGGAGGGCAACAGAGCTTCTCAATACCCTGAAGAAGGCAAAAAGTCAGGCTAGAATACAAGCCCTTAAGGAACTTGAACAAGTTGTCAAGGATCATGTCACTGCTAGGAAGTCTGTGGTTGATGAAGGTGGAGTGGTTCTTCTGTCATCTTTACTTGGTCCATTTACTTCGTATTCTGTAGGCTCTGAAGTTATAGCAATTCTTGTGAACTTGACTCTAAATTCAGAGTCGAAAACGAATTTGATACAGCCTGCAAAGGTATCATCAATTATAGATATTTTGAACGAAGGATCTATTGAAACAAAAGTCAATTGTGTTAGGTTAATTGAAAAGCTGATGGAAGAGAAGGAATTTGAAGTAGAAATTGTCTCCAGCCATAGTTTGTTGGTTGCTTTGATGAGACTGGTGCGGGATAACAGACGCCCTAATGGACATTTACCTGCGCTTGGGCTTCTCAAATCAATTTGCACGCACGATCAAGTTAGGAGTTTGATTGTAAGCATTGGTGCTATTCCTCAATTGATGAAAATGTTGCCTGTCTTGAGTCCAGAAAGCTTGGAATTAGCCCTTTTCATTTTGGATGTCCTGTCATCTGTGCATGAAGGAAGACAGGCTTTGAAGGATTGTTCCAACACTATACCAAATGTGGTTAAACTACTTATGAGAGTTTCGGAAAGCTGTACAGAATATGCACTTTCAATCTTGTGGTCTGTGTGCAAACTCTCCCCTGATGAATGCTTGGCAATAGCTGTGGATGCTGGTCTTGCAGCAAAGCTTCTTCTTGTCATTCAGAGTGGTTGCAGTCAAGTACTGAAGCAGCGTGCCGCTGAGCTTTTGAAGCTCTGTAGTCTGAATTATTCAGATACCATCTTCATTTCTAAGTGCAAACTGACCAGAACAATCCAATAAATACAGAATCTCGGTCATTTCTAACCTGGGTCATCTCCTTCGTTAGTGGGTCAAAAGGAGGTGAAGGGCTTCCAGAGATGAAGCATTGAAGTTACAATCTTTGGTTATTCGACGGGTATTATGCAAAATGTGGTATTGAGATTCGAGATCAGTTTACCGAATGTATCTGTTCGTGTTAGTGAATTGACATTCATGGAGATACATTATGTAAATGTAAGCACACACTGCTTCGTGGAACAGTTGGTTCCTGCATAAGTTTCTTAAGAAGCACCAGAAAGACAGCTTAGATGTGAAACCGAGCTCAAAAAAAAAAAAAAAAAAAAAATTTCATTTGTGAATGGATAAAAAGAATGTGCAAGTTTCTTGTAGCCAGAGTATACTGATTTAAGCGATGGCATTGAATGGAAAATTTAGTTTGTAATTGTTCAGCAGCTGCTTTCAGGAATCTTGTGTATCGATAATTCCTATAGGATCCAGGTTCTCATGTTTCTTTTCAACTATGTAGAAGTTTTGTTTTGGCCTTATAGAGTGTAGAAAAAGGTTGCCATTGGCCTTTGAAATCCATTCAATATGTACAATCAATTTCCAATTTCAGTTCATTATGATATTACTTTGCAGAGTTCCATATTTGCGTATTATGTGCTCCCCAGTATGAATCTATTTTTCGAGAATTTTTAATATTTATTTCAGTCCAGAAGCTACAATTAAAATGCTGTATCTTACAAATCTGTGTAAAACTTCAGGTGCCATTTCTTAAACAATCATCTACATTGCCAGAAGAGCTTGACAAAAAGGTTGACATAATGTCACATAACATTCTATAATTGAAATGTCTAAAACACGGTTGATATCAGAGATAGATACAAAATTGGTGAGCTGTCCTATTTGAGTTTGAATATACATTGTAATGCTTCTGCAGATGCACGTGTGATATTCTATCTACTTAGTTGATGCAATTTTTTTCCCCATTCAAATTATATACACTTTTTTTCATTTTTGGTAAAACAAATTGCAAATTTTCTGAGTTTTAATGTTATGTGACAGAGAAAGAATTAATGTTGTGCAATGAAGATAAGATTATTTAGTCCCCTTTTGTGACTTAAAAATGAGAATCACTCTATGACAAGGGTCATATACTTAAGTACTCAACAAACAAGAAAACCAAAAAGCTCAGGGGAAAAAAAGAGAAAAATGGCTTTTTCTTTGTACAACTTCTCGTGATGATTTTCATGGTCCACATTTTTTAGCCATCTATCTTCAATATGCCACTCACCAGAGGAAATAGATATTCAGAACATTTGCTCCAAAAGCTGTAATCCTTTTAAGTGTATGAATCAGTTTAAATCAGGTCCTAGAAGCCATAACACAGACATAAAGGGTCTAACAAGAGTTGCAATCAACCTGGCGTTGAATGAAGTCAATACAGTCCACACCTTGTATAATCTGGTCAGTTTGTTTGGCGTGGTTACATTCACACTATCGTTCCTTTGTTCGAATGCAAGAAAATATGTGAAGCACCAGAATGTAATATGGAGCCTTGAAGGATCATATGACCGGTTTATCAGACCATCTCTTCTTTCACAAATGCCTCCAATTTTGATTTTTGAATAGGATAAACAAGAGTTTATCTGCAAGGAATTGTGCTGGTTACGGTTTCTGAGAGAGCCATGCCTTTAGCGAACGGTGTCATCTTATTACGTACTTGAAAAAGCTTGGCTTGTTCTTTTTTTGAAGGCTTATCTCGCTTACAGATACTAAGGTTGCTAGAGAAAGAAGGGAGTTGATTTGACTCTAGGTCTAATTTATGGTGTTACAATCCCAAGGAAAGGAGCTTGTTGAGTAAGGCTGGTTGGCGAATTAAAATGGATAACTATTGGGCTGGGAGAATTGCGATTGATGAATTACGTTCCAGCTCTTACTGGGGATCTGGATATCGCTTCTTTATTTGGTGTTATCCTTACTCACCCCACATTCGCCTCCTATCCTAGTTACGTGGCATGCTCCATCGATAGGATCCTACAAGATCAACATCGATGAATGTGTTAGGTATGATTTTACTATGAGTCGGGGTATCATCTGAGGTCACTTTGGATGATGCATTTATGCATTTTTCTCATCAATTCCTATGCTCGAGGTTGAGCTGGGTGTCATCCATGGTGGAATACTTCTCGTGCATTGACTTGGTCTATCAGATTTATTAATAGAGACATATTCTTTTGCTATAGTATCCCAATTTTGTGGTGTCATCTACTCTTGGGATCCTATAAGATAAATACTGATGGGTGTTTTAGGGATGATTTTGCTAGTGGTGGGGTATTATTCGGGATTACTCTGAATGATGCATTCATGCATTCTTCTCATCCTATGATGATCACCCTGGATGATGCATTATTCATTCTTCTCATCCTATGGTGATTGTTCCATCCTCGAGGTTGAGCTATGGTCATCCTTGATGGGAGCATTCTTACACGTCGATTTTATTGATAGAGAGGAATTCTTATGCTGCATTACATAGCATCACACTAGAAGGAGGTCCTTGATCTATCTAGCCTGTTGGGAATCTACTTATACATGCACAGCGGAATTTAAAATATATTTCGATTCCCATCCAATAAATCTCATTGTGTTTGGTTAGGAATTGTGATAAGATTGTACCTTTTCCAGATCTGCAATCCTATTGCTTTTCTTTTCGTTCCACAACTTTGATTCGCCACCACAGCTGTCCAATTGTCCAGCCTCCAACGGTGATCCACACAGAGAATATGATTGCAGTCTCTAGGGTTTTCTCTTGTGCCAGCAAGAATAATGAAAACCTTAATGGACCTCAAACCCTAGTTATATATTTATATAAACCCAAATAGGCTCGGCCCGGTCCGGTCCAATAATTAATTAATCCAATTAATTAAACCCGGTCCGTGAATTAATTAATCCAATTAATTAATTCGAAAATATAAATAACAAATCCAATTAATTAATTTATCCAACGATTGTTAAATTAACTAATTGGCAATTTACAATCTTCCAATTCTCTTTTGTGTGTGACCCATTAGGTTCCCGACCACGATGCTTAACGACGTGAAATATTATTTTGATCTAATCAAAATTGATAAATTAAAACACCCTTTTAATTTATCGTCAATTCACAATCGCCGTCCCTGATTGACATCTAGCAATGTGTCAGGGCAATACATGTGAGGGGAAATGTCACGTGGTATGACAAAACCAAATTCGTTCGTTTACCGTGAAACTATAATCCCTTCATCAATATGATCCGATCAATTACGAGATATGGAATTGTGTCAATCTCGATCATCGATCATATCTTTCACTCCACTATTAAGTCAATATAAATCGAAAACTCCTTTTCGACTTATGAGTACACCTTGGCCAAGGATTTCATCATTGACTTAATTGAATGAAACGCAGATCATAATCTCCTACTATCTAAGAGTGACGAATCCTTTATTGATCAATCACAACCTTCATACGATTCTTGACGTACCCGAACGATGTCGTATTAGCGGCCCTTTTCAGAGCAACATCCAACACTGCCAAAGTATGACTGTCCTCATATAAGGTACCATGACGACCTCAAGTCAAAAGGACCAATTCCACTACCGAACGTTAGAGATTAACCACTAACACTCAGATAGTTATCCATGTGGAATCTCTCGACGGGTCTCCAATGTTTTGTTCTATAACAAACATCCACGTGTTC
>NW_019267788.1:206248-208025 GCF_002742605.1 Olea europaea var. sylvestris
TATATAATATCTAATATTATATGCAAATAAGTTTCAAGTTTCTAGCAATTAAGTCGTCTAAACTCTTTTAGACAAATGGATCGGAATAATTAAATAATTAATTAATCATATTAACCGATTATTTAATTTAGCGGGAATATTTAATTAAAATCAAATTTTAATTAAATATCGAACTAGAGTCCAACTCTAATTCCACAATGATAGGGTGAGACTATTTAATTAAAATTACGTTTCAATTAAATATCAAATTAGAGTCCAACTCTAATTTCATAACTTAAGGCGATTGAATTTAATTAAAATCAAATTTTAATTAAATAGTAGAATTAGAGTCAAACTCTAAATCTAAGGTTTTTAGGGTCAACCCGTTTAATTAAAATCAAGTTTTAATCAAACACCAAATTAGAGTCTAATTCTAATTGGAATAAATTATAGGGTAAATTGATTTAATTAAAAACTAATTTTAATTAAATAGCAAATTAGAGTCAAACTCTAATTTCAAGAAGAAATTTTGGGCGTGACAATTTAATTAAAATCAAATTTTAATTAGATGTCAAATTAGAATCCAATTCTAATTTCTAAAATATCTTTGGGTGAAAAATTTAAATAAAATCCAATTTTAATTAAACATCAAATTAGAATCCAATTCTAATTTCTAAAATATCTTTGGGCGAATAATTTAATTAAAATCAAATTTTAATTAAACACTAAATTAGAATCTAATTCTAACTTAAATTGAATTAAGATTTTAATTTAAGATAAAACTCCTAAATAAAATAGAATTCAATTTAGGGTCAAAATTTAATATTTAAGTCAAAATCCAATTTTAACAAAAATATAAAATAAACCCATTTATAGTACAATTTTAAAATCAATTCAAAATTCAAATTCAAAACCATTTGGAAATTGAAATTTAACCCAAGTTAAAATTTACAATTAAAACCTTACAATTTCGAAAATTTCAGAACCGGCCCTCCCAATTTCACAAATTACAGAAACAGGTCCTTTTTCAAAATTTGCAAACTTGACCCCTTTTATTAAATTGCAAAGAGGGGCCTTCAATTTCTCAAATTGCATCACAGCCCCCGTCTCCAATTTCTGTCACCCGTATGGAAGAATAAACCCTAGATCCAACCCTTCCTTCCCCCTCCTTTTTTTTTCTTGGCGACGCCGGTCGATGCCGGCGTCACATAACCCACAGCAGCGCGCCGTGCGCGCTGCCCAGCAGCGACCGTGCTGCAATTTAGCAGCGCACGGCGCGCTGCCCAGCAGCCGGTGCTGCTGCTATTATTAGCAGCAGCGACCGTGTTGCAATTTGGCAGCGGCCCGCCGCTGCTCTTCCAGCAGCGACCGCGCCAGTCGCCGGTCGCCCTGCTCTTCCACCGCCGCTCTCTTCCACTTCCCGCCGGCTGCCTAATCCCGCCGGCAACTATTCCAATATTTTTTTTTTTTTTATTTCAAATCCGAGAATCCAATTTTCAGATTCCAATAATTGCTAGAAACGTGAAAATTAATCACAATCAACGTTTGACTGTTCAATCACATAAATCAACTTCTAACAAACACAAACCTGGCTCTGATACCACTGTTGGGAATCTACTTATACATGCACAGCGGAATTTAAAATATATTTCGATTCCCATCCAATAGATCTCATTGTGTTTGGTTAGGAATTGTGATAAGATTGTACCTTTTCCAGATCTGCAATCCTATTGCTTTTCTTTTCGTTCCACAACTTTGATTCGCCACCACAGCTGTCCAATTGTCCAGCCTCCAACGG
>NW_019267788.1:208418-222394 GCF_002742605.1 Olea europaea var. sylvestris
TTGTGTCAATCTCGATCATCGATCATATCTTTCACTCCACTATTAAGTCAATATAAATCGAAAACTCCTTTTCGACTTATGAGTACACCTTGGCCAAGGATTTCATCATTGACTTAATTGAATGAAACGCAGATCATAATCTCCTACTATCTAAGAGTGACGAATCCTTTATTGATCAATCACAACCTTCATACGATTCTTGACGTACCCGAACGATGTCGTATTAGCGGCCCTTTTCAGAGCAACATCCAACACCGCCAAAGTATGACTGTCCTCATATAAGGTACCATGACGACCTCAAGTCAAAGGACCAATTTCACTACCGAACGTTAGAGATTAACCACCGACACTCAGATAGTTATCCATGTGGAATCTCTCGACGGGTCTCCAATGTTTTGTTCTATAACAAACATCCACGTGTTCATTTAAGTGTCACCACACTTTAACTTGTGAGATCAGCTACTTACTTCACAAGTAAGAAATGCCACACGTGATGGTCTATCCGTAATAACGATATCCGTATCTCGTTATTACTTACGACCACGGATGATTTAAGATTCAATCAGATGTAATTTGTATCTCACAATCACAACTCCTTGTGATTAATAAATTACAAATATTTGAATCTACGGACTCTATTATTTATTTAATTGTCTATTAATTAAATAATAGATCTGCCATTTAATTACATTAATTATATATAAAAGTATTTATGTCCAAAGTCGATTGGACCTAGGGCATAATACTTACATAGCCTACCTTTAGATAGATCAGGCATCTCGTCTTCTTCGACTGTGACACTGTTTTCTATTTTCATCGTGAGAGATCCAACTAGTTAACTATCTAGCTATGGAGACATGAGAGAGACATTGCTATCAAGAATATGGTTCCCATGACTTTTCCTGAGGATTGAGCGCCCTAATACAAAATGATAGACATGGACTTCCCATGGTCAGATGCCTTCGGGCTCTGTTTTCAATTTTTTCACATTTGTACAAGAGGTAGTTCATCAAAATCCCAGCGTACAGGTTCGTAATACAAGTAATAATCGTGATAAGAGAGTTATCGTCCCACGAGAAATAAGGCTCAATTCTTGTATATTGGATATATTTAAATTTGTGTTTGTAACTAAAAGATAATTAATGAATAGCTAATTAAATTTTGTAACTAAAATGTAAAATCAATGAAAGTTTGGTCTAAAAATCAAACGAGTGAACGTATTGGATTTTCGGCACTTCTGATCAATTCATAGTTCTTATTTGCAATTAGCAATAATTATCTAAATTTAGGTAATTGTGACGATCGATAATTCCACTTTTATTTATTATTCTTTTCTAAGATATAATAAACTTATGATTACCACGAGACGATTCTATTCTTAATCCAAATTCATATGTCAAACATGCATTGATATTTAGAATTATCACAAATGATCGTACACGTCATAAATATTATTCCTAATATTTATTGTCCGTGTGTTCCAATAACAGTGCTCTAACTATCATGAGGTTTTCAATACTACAGAAAAGTAACTTATCATCCTAATGGTCTTCAAACATGAAAACAATGTAATGAAATTACAATGCAAGAATTAAGACAAAAAGACAGTCTCAAATTAAAAGTTAAGAATCAAATAGTTTTGTCATCCATCTAATTAGTGAGAAGAATTAGCTAAGCATAATTTTGGAATTAAACACGTAAAAGTGGAAGCACATCACCAAAAATCCATGGAATGTGAATTTATTTTCCAATTTTTTTCGGCTTAGCCTGTACTCGTCTAAATTGCCGCCAACTTGTCCCTTTTTCTTTCTTCCACAGCTACCCAATTTTCCGTTTATATTTATATCCTTTATTCACTCTCATGTAGCTGCCGTTTTTGACTCAATGAAGAACTCCATTTCTTCCTGCCCAATTGCCGAGTATCTCCCTTGTTGCTGTGTATAAAATATATATAGCACACAGCACTCCAAAAAGAATGGATAAAAATATTTGTATAAAATCTTGTTTACAAAATGATGTATTCACTCTCACAAATTTAGCGAACCCCACATGAATTTAAAAAATATCGACTTGTGGATCCAAAAAGAATTCTCTGTTGGCAGCCGTTTTTGCTCTCCGTCCCTCTCTCCCTCGCTTACTGTATGTATATAGACTAAGGGCAGCTTGTATAAATGTATGGATCTCAGCCGCCTAGTTTGACTAAAAAAGGAACTCCAAAAAGTATTTCAATTCTCCTTCAATTTCCAGCCCAATTTGACTAAAAAAGATTCAATTTTCCTTCAATTTCTAGCCCAATTATGACTTAATTAATTGAAATTTTATTAATTCAATATTATAAAGTCACAGTTACATAATTAATGGTCACATAGTCACAATTATGATTTACAAATTTATTTACTATTCACATATCATCAAATTAATTGATTACGAATTTTTTTCAAGGTCACAAATTAAAAATTTTGTAGGCTACAGATTATTTCGACGTCACAAATCAAAATATTTATAGGTCATAGATTGTTTTTCAGCCACAAATTATCAAATTTTAAAGTCACAGACCAAATCGTTGAAGTCAGGATTATTTTTTGGTCACAGATTATCAATTTTAGAGTCACGGACCAAATTTTAAGATCACAGACCACCGCTAACAAAAAAACACTGATAGTCACCCAAATGACCAAATTGCACCCCCACAAGCACTGCCTCTACGGGTCCGCCGCACACCACACTACATGCACAACGCATCACCACCGCTAGCAAACACCAATAATCGCAATAACACTGCCACCACCCTCATTGCACCACTAATTTTTGGTCACAGACGCCTAAATCATTTGTCACATATGCCTAAATAGTTCGTCACAGACACCTAATCATTTTTCACATATGCTTAAATAGTTGGTCATAGACACTCACCCGTTACTGCCACCATAACAACCGTCGCCCCCACCACCAC
The DNA here is from genome assembly GCF_002742605.1 of Olea europaea var. sylvestris. NCBI lineage: Eukaryota > Viridiplantae > Streptophyta > Magnoliopsida > Lamiales > Oleaceae > Olea > Olea europaea. The sequence goes on from NW_019267788.1 coordinate 211,372, forward strand.
CAACAACACAACCACCGCCACCCTCACTACCTCACAACAACTGCTTCACTCCCAAAACACAAGCAGAACTATTCACATATCCGTCCATTATGAAGGCATTACTTCTAAAACACCCAGGGGATCATATTTGTGGTTGACAGTAATGACAGGGATCGTGTTGTGGAGGCAAGTGATGAACTGCGAAGTAGAGTACAGTAGGTCCATTAGCCACCTCAATGCACCACCGCTACCACCATCACCCCACCGTACTATTACTGCCTATCCTTCTCACCAAACCTCGCAGCTACCTAGATACCACACTAGCTCAGCACTATCGCTTGCTGCCGTTCTCATACACCTAACTGGAGTCGATCTCGCCACAGCATCGACTCCACGACATCGTGACGTTGTCATCGCTCAGCCGCATCGATGCACTACTGCCATCGCCGCCACCACCATCGATCCCTTCGCACCACTACCACCAATCGTTCTCACCACACCACAGCATCAACTCCACAGTGTCAATCGGGCAAATCTGTAGTTGTGTCTAGGTTTAGAGGGGGGAGAGAGAGAGAGAGAGAGAGAGAGAGAGAGAGAGAGAGAGAGAGAGAGAGAGAGAGGTTTGAAAATGGAATTGGGGATTGGTTGAGGTTGATTAAGGATAATATACCAGATCTATGATTAATTAAAGTTTGAACTTGAATTTTGAAAAGTAATCTTTAAATGCCGGCTATTGTGCAATTTCCTCTTAATGGGATTCCCAATGGTTAATGAATTTGAATCCTATACAAGTCCAACAATTAGGCCCATTTAATTTATTATTTTCTTCAACTCCTCAACTTTCAAAGTGCTAAATTTGATCCCCAACTTTCATCCAATGGCCAATTTAATCTTTGATACTTTGTATTTTTCCATTTTTCCGCCACTTTTTGATTCTTTCCTTCAACTTCTTTTTCATTCATAGACTTACGTCTATTAAACATAAAATACAAAAAATTAGGATATCTTTTGTCAAAAGAACAATCAAATATCGTTATTTTAGGCAAGGTTTGTTTATTATAGGCAAGATAATATATCCTCTCTTCCGTTTGTTTTTATATGGTCAAGGTTTTTGGGAAATCTCTACCTATGAATAAAGTTTAGACTTCTATACACTCCTCAATTTCTTGAATAATTTCATGTTGTGATTGTTCTAACAGTTTATCAGGCAATGCTCTTACGAGCCATAAATGGTGTTGCTGATAAATTTATTGTATTTATATTTTTTCAGGAATCTCTTGTAGTTCTCTAATTCTTATGGATTCTCAATATTTCCTTTCAACCATGTAGAAGTTCGCAGTGTAGTTTAAAAAGGTTGCAGTTTGGTCTTTTGAGATCGATTATGTACAACTAATCTCTAATATTATGTTGCACATTCCCATTGTTGAATGGTTTTATATCTGAGCATTTCCAATTTTTTGGTACATATTTTCTAAGAGATTCTAATATTTACTACAATTAAATTACATGGGTCTTGAAACTGTTAATTCCATATTTGAATGCTTCTAGTAAGTACAGTCTGTGCTGTTTCACCTCAATTACTGGAAAGTCTAGATCAGCTGAGTTTAATGTACATTTTAATGCTTATTTGCATGTCAGAAATTCTATCTATTTTATTCACTGTTTAAAAGGTGCGCATTGGCGGTGTCTAGGCATCGCCAATGCGTGATGCATGGTGGAAACGCAAAACCGAGTAGCTTGGTGCCTTATTTAGTGGTCAAAAGTAACTGTTGACCTGTTATGCATACCTAGGCGCGCATAATTATCAATTTTTTTTAATTTTTAAATTTATTATTATTATTATTATTATTAATTTTTTTTTTACAGTTTTTTTAAGTTAAAATTTAAATGTTGATTTCTTCATTTCATTGGTTCTAAATTCGAAATAGCCACTTGAAGCCTTAAACAAAGGAAATCTCCCAAAAATTTCTATTTATTTACTATTTAATATTTATATTTGGATATATATTTTATTTTAAACTTTGAAAAAAAAAGTATAAATTTCCTATAAAATTAATTTATATATATGGTAGGTATTATTTTAAATTATTAAATGGGTTTTTTGATTAATTAAAAATTAAAATAAGAAAATGCCTTTTTCAGCCTATGCCTCACTTAAACTCGCTTAGCCCATAGCTTGGCCTCCATGTATGATTACGCATTACGCCTTTTAGAACACTGAATTTATTGCAATTGGTTGACGCCTTTTTCTGCATTTCTTTATTCGAGAATCTATTATGGTTCTTTTGAGATTAAACTCAAAGACAATGTAGTTTCATAGAGGAAAACTGCGAAAAGAAAACACGGGCATACTCTAATTCGCTACATTAAATTAGGAAAAAAGTTGAGAAATTATATCACATGCATTTCTTTAATTATGCCTGTCCAGCAACACTATACATTTCAGGTTCTAAATACGGACAAAGTATCGTATTGAGCTGCAAATTTCTGTTGAGTTTGTTGTTTTAAGACTTTCCTAATGTAACAGCAGAGAATTAATGTCTTTGACTAAAATTATTTAGGCACTTAAGTTTATCTTTGTAACCTAAGAAAGAACAATAAATTTCAAGTAATGACACTTTTGTCATTTTTTTTATTACTATGGTCTAATTACTATAAAAAGAGGGTCATAGACTTTCTTGATCACTCAACAAATAAGAAAAGCAAAACAACTTGAGAAAAAAAGAGCAAAAATGGCTTCTTTCCTACACAACTTCTCATCTGTGTTGATTTCCATGGTTCTCATTTTCTTGCTTGTGGTTCCATCTTTAATGTGCCACTCAATGGAGGAAAAGGATCTTCAGCACATTTGCTCCAAAACCCAGAATCGTACAGAGTGTTTGAATCTGTTTAAATCAGATCCCAGAAGCTTGAACACAGATATAAAGGGCCTAACAGGAGTTGCAGTCGATCTGGCGTTGAACAAATCCAATGCAGTCCACACCCAGTACAATCAACTCTACACAGACACCAAGAATTCTGAATTGCAGGAGAAGTATATCGCTTGCTCCAAGAATTACAATGATGCCATTCGTGATCTCCAAGTGGTGAAGAATTATTTAGATATTAATCGTTATAGGTTCATTACTGTCGAAATAAACGATGCCCTGCAAGAAGTTATGAGTTGCAGAAATGTTTTAAAGAAGGAATCAATCGACCCGGCCAATATGGATTACCAGAACGAGGAATTCAAGCTTCTTTGCTACATGGTTAAGGTCACTTCCCACTATTTGATCCAGAAGTAACCATATTTGTGCTCTGTCTCAAGCACCGCAAAGCAGTTGCCCCCACTGGAGAGAGAATTTTTTTTGGTCACTGTGGCCTGAATCTGTCTTAGTTTCAAGCCATTTTTGTATGGCATGATTCCAATAACAGTTTTTTCTTTTTAATAGGATCAAAGTTTATGGAAAATCCCTTCTCGAATAAAGTTTAGTCTTTTATACACTACTCATTTCTTGAATTATTTCATGTTATTGTTCGTGATAGTTGCTCGGTCAATGCTCTTACTAGCCATAAATGGTATTAGCTGATAAGTTGTCTACCCATCTCTCATGATTTCAATAGGGTGGTCTGAATGCAGTATAATGTAATTGTTTGTTTCCAAGGGAAAAGTGTACAAGAAAATTATGTTTGGGCCAGTTCAGCATCCACTTATTTCCTTCATTTTTTTATTCTCTTTTAATATTTGTGATTTTGGTGGAACAGGGAAAAAAAATAATAATAATAACAGGACCTCACATATTTAGAAGCAAAACTGTACCAGAGCTTGCAAAAAATTGGAATGTAATTTGAATATGAATGCATAATCTGACAATTAGTATCTGGGATTGCAGGATACACCTAATCAATTACAAACTTGTCATTCAGCAGGACTATCCATGGGTCCAACTCCAACCCGAAGTTCCAATTTTATGTGTTGAGACTCCAAATGCAAATCAACGAAATCCGAATCTTGGTTATTTCTGTTATGTGTAACAGTGCCAAGTTTAAGGGTTGAATCTGGAAAGGAGGTGAGATCTTCAAGTGTTGGAAAATACGGATAATGGCTGCCCATGTGGGGTGACCGATCTCCAGTATTTTAAAAGGGTTGGAGGGAGTGGTTTGAAATTCAAACCTATAACTCCCAAGTAACCACTTGAAACATCTATATAGAAGTTATGGAAAAAGTAACAAAAAAAGTGGCATGCGAAAAAATATGTTAAAAAAAAATAAAAAAATTCGTATATAAATTCACACTAAAATTGGAAAGTCCTTAGAATCACATTTTTGGCATGAAATCTCACAAGAAATGACATTTAGATTGTGGATAATAATCTCCTTCCATTGTGATTGGAATTTGGACCCTTCAAGTACAAGAAAATGCAAATTTTGGAAATTTGAAGGCAAGGTGATTCAACCATATAAAGATTTTGAAATTTATCATTTCAAGTAAGTTTGTTGACCCGAACTTCATGTCAAAGCATACTACGATTTTTCTACATTGGTATCAGAGCCATAAGGTTGAATTCCTTGCTGTAATTCATGCTTAATTATGTCATTACATGATCGAATTGGATTATGAATCTTGTATGCAAAGTTTTGAAACCTTATGTGGCATTTAGTGGCATCATTTGATAATTTAATGCCATTTATTCATCTATCTTCATGCAGTAAGATTAGTGTGGTTAGCAAGGTCTTCTCGTAAGCTTTCTAACCATATAAAGAACTCAAATTTTGGACTTGAATCGAAGAAGTTATGAGGTTTTGAAATTTGGATGATAATCTGATTTTTTTGCATGGAACTTGATAAAACTTGAAACTTCTTCACGTGATAACTTTTTATACATTAAGTTTCATACTGTCCATTTGGTATAGTTGGATAGATCTTCTCAATACCTTTCCAATGATATAAAGATCAGTAATTTTAGGCTTGAAATGAGAAAGTTATGGCCTTTCGAAATTTAGATATATATCTGATTTTTGGAGTGAAAATTGGTAAAATTTGAAACTTCATCACATGATAACTTCTTCTACACTATGTTCTATGATTCTTATTTGACATAGTTGGATAGATATTTTTGAGACCTTTCCCACGGTATAAAGAACATAAATTTTGGGCTTGGAATGAAGAAGTTATGACCTTCCGAAATCTATATGTAAATCTGATTTTTGCAGAAAAATCAGTAAAATCTAAAAATTCATCAGATGATAACTTCTTCCACGTTTTGTTTTATGATTCTCATTTGACATGGTTGTATAGATCTTCTCGAGATCTTTCCAACATGGAAAGAGCATAAATTTTGGACTTAAATTGAGGAAGTTATAGCCTTTCAAAATTTTGAGAAATATTTGAGACAACCTTTTTTTTTTTTTTTTGAAGATGATGAACGGTAACGGAAAAAAAGTCTGTTGCTGAGGAGTGGGATTCAAATTTTAGAAATTGCATATTGGTCCCTCAATTATTGTAGATGCAATTTGAGAAATTTCATGTTGGTCCCAACTTTTTGAATTTTGAATATTCCATATGCAATTTGAAATTGCATGTTAGTCCCACACTTTTGAATGTTTTTCAAATGCAATTTGAAAAATTGCATGTTGGTCCTATTTTTGAATGTTGTTTATTTTAATACCAACTTGAAAAGTTGTATGCTGGTCCCAAAATTAGTTTCTTTCGGAAGTTGATTATTTGAAATTCAATTTAGAAGATTACAAATTGGTCATGCATATGAGGATGCATGCGAGACCCGACTTCAATTCTGAAAATTACAAATTGGTCCTTCAAATATTCTTGATTTTTGTGTGCAATTAAAATTAATTTTCAGATAGTTTAAAAAATATTTCTTTGGGCTCAATCAAAACTCTAAAACATTTTATAAAGATCAAGAATATTTGATAAGTGGTATTTTCCTAGTGGGAGTTATTTATTTATTTTTTGAAGCGTTTCATTTTAGGAATGAAAAATACTCTGAAGGTATTTAAAATACCCCATTTTATATATGTTCATGAGTTGTATGGGTCTTGATTAAGTTAAGTCCTCCATTGTGACTTGTTTTCAATTTTGTGCGTGATCATATATTATTGGATCTATGAATCCTTATAGCATATTTAGAGGGAAGGCTAGAGAAACAACAGTTATGAGGCTTGTTGAAAAGTTACATGCTTACTAAAATTTAAGCAATTAAAATTAATTTTCAGATAGTTTAAAAAATATTTCTTTGGGCTCAATCAAAACTCTAAAACATTTTATAAAGATCAAGAATATTTGATAAGTGGTATTTTCCTAGTGGGAGTTATTTATTTATTTTTTGAAGCGTTTCATTTTAGGAATGAAAAATACTCTGAAGGTATTTAAAATACCCCATTTTATATATGTTCATGAGTTGTATGGGTCTTGATTAAGTTACGTCCTCCATTGTGACTTGTTTTCAATTTTGTGCGTGATCATATATTATTGGATCTATGCATCCTTATAGCATATTTAGAGGGAAGGCTAGAGAAACAACAGTTATGAGGCTTGTTGAAAAGTTACATGCTTACTAAAATTTAAAATAAATGGATCTAAAACATAACCTAGTGGAATACGTGAATATTTTTGGGGACATTTTTTGGTGATAAGTAGAATATGAAAATTTTGATGTCACTTCCCATTCGTTGGGATTGTGTTGCAACAGATATTAAAGCGTGGTTGAAAATTATGATATATGTCATAATTGCACATTATGAAATTATATTATTGGATAAATGTGCATATTTATGGAAATACATTATATCCATTGACACGTGTACTGTTATAAATGCTAAGGTCAGTAGAATTAGTGAGATTCTTACTTAGACTTGTTGATTGTTAGTTGAGTGATAGTTCGATGATTGGAAGATTTAGAGAAAATCTTACCAAGAACTATTTGATTCATCAACTGAGTGGGAGTTCTGATATTGGAAGAATTAATGTGATTCTCACTTAGAACCTATGGAGTTTTGCATTATGAAATTAAGTTTATAATAGTTAAACAATAGGATTGCGGACGATGATTGGGAACATAATGAGTTTTCGACTCTGTGCCTAACATTGAACTATCTTAGACATTAATTTACGTTAATCCAAAATTAAATATGTGCATAAATGGGCATTGATTGAGAATAAAATGTCTCTAGAAATCAAATAGATCATGGAATCAAAATCTATAATAGTTAACTTTAATAAAGGTGATAAGCTAAATGCGATACCATTTGGCATGATAAGATTTTAAGTGTACTAGAAGGGCTGATGATTTAGAGATCATCAACCACACAATAGAAGACCTTATGTAGGTCATACTCCTCTAGAGAACAAGGATCAGAACTTTGTCGAGTACGAAAAAAATGTGGATTTTAGTACTCGAGCATTTAAATCGTTAAGTTCTGTTATAAATGATCTTTTTTCTCGAATGTGACCTAGTTGGTGGTTAGCATAGTGTTAACATTTTCGTTGGTCACATTAATTTTAGATGAGTAGTAAGCTCAAACTAGTCTTTTCTCAATATATGGAATTTTGAAAGTCATTGTAATTTACAAATTGAAGCGTCAATTTTCTCTATTGACACTACCCGCTATGTGAGCAAAAAGACGGGCGACTTGATGTTGCTAAGTCTCGAGGACATGCTTTTGTACCAATGTTCTAACTTGCATAAGATTTTGAATCTTAAGCATTGAATGAGCTAGAATAAATGTGGGAGACTGGTAAAGGGACCAAGAAGAACTATCAGATAGTAAGTGAATGAAAGTGATTTTGTTAGAAGATTAATGTTATAAAAGTTCAAGTGCTTCAACTATATGATTTGAATCTATTGGCTGGAAAGTGGTTAAGCTAAAAGATATTAGACTTGAATATATTCCTCTTGGTGTTGTTTATGTGTCGACACTATACATATTGGATCTTATCTTGTGTGGATAGTAGATTCAAGGGTAGACGCTCACTTTATATGAGATCAAAAGGTATATTATTCTACTGTCGAGTCTTTGACTTGATACAAATTAGATATATACAAATAATGAAGATGGAGTGGATGTTTATATGACTGATACTGTAATTTAGTGTTGCAAAGTGGAGACACTAACCTCCTATTAAGATAATATCAAAGATTCCACTAAATTTGATCTCCGTTATAGTTCTTCAAAGAGTGGTCCCTTACTTGGACTTATACGTGGTAGTTCTGTTCGTACTCATAGTGGTAATATTTATTATGGTTCTGGATAATTGTATAAAGGTTTGAGATTTTGAGCTGAGAAAACCATTCAAAACTGTAAGAGCTGAACTTCCAAAGAAAAAATCCATCTGAATTTCTTTGTGGACCTTGATTAAGAGAGATAGAGATGAAATTTCACTTTTCATTACATTTATAGATGGATTCACGCACTTCAATTGTGTGACTGATTTTCTTAAGTTGAAAATATTGTATTGATTTGTACTTATCTGAAATCGAGTAGAAAATCAGATTGTGAAAGTGAAGACTTTGAGAATTATCTGATAGCGTGAATCTCTATTGCGAGATATCAATGATCTATGTAAAGAAAGATATTCTTATTTGATGGACTATTCCTTAATGTCCAAAATTATAAGGTGTATTAGATTGAATGAATAAAATATTGCTGAATATGATAAGGTTTGAAATATGCAGTACAACTTACATATTTGCTTTCGGAAAGAGCGTTGCCTAACTACAACATATCAGTTAATAGACTTCTCTCATTGTTGGTAACTTCAGAATATATAAGTTTTGGACTCATAAATAATCGAATGTGGGTTATCATAGACTCTTAATTGACTATATATGTTCTCGATAATGAGTATGGGAATATGAGTCTGTTAAGAACACAATGTGTCTCGATGACATACATGTAGTCTAAAAAGGTACTTAAGTGAAATTTTTGGATGGATATCGAGTCATAAGATATGACATTCGACATTTTTCCCGGTAAGGGAAAAAAGGATTTGAGAATATCGTTAAAATTGATATTATATGTATTGATGAATCAGCTTTGAATATGTTGACGTCAAAATTAGCAAGGCTAATCTTAAGCCAACTTTAAGATTAAAGGGCAATTTATTGTTGAAAAAAAGACAAGTATGTTTAGAGAGTGTAATTATGCTTTGAGTTGTTGTGTAAAATCACTTGCTTTTTACAAGAGTCCTATTCAACTATTTATACATAGTTTTAGCCGAAATTACACCAAATCAGTCAAATCAAAAACAGTGCCGAGCTTGGAACTCGGGTTGCCGAATTCTCCTGTGATAGGTCGATGAGACCGGTGGTCATGTGTCAATGGGTTACCCAGGTAATGATGACGGCTAGAGTTCGAGGACTTAGAATTGGTTGTTCCGGGCGGCGATGATGTCACCTGTGGCAAGTGTATCTGATTGATAGGGTGATGTAACAAGGGGTAATCATGATGTTTTTATGAGATAACGGCGGATTTGCCCGACCTGGGAGTATGGGCCGAACTTACATTTAACTGAGGTGGGGTTAGCGAACTTTTTTATTTGGTCGAAGTTCGGATGTCAATAGAATATATAAGAGATGATTCAAACTTCTGATTCAAGTAGGAGTAATCTGTTTCCTAGTTGGACTTATCTATCCAAGGGGGAACCACTTAAGAACTGTCTAATTTTAATGATTTTTGGTTCCAAGTTGAATCTAAGAGCTAGTTCAGAAAATCAGAAGAGGAATTTTGAGAAAAGTGATGGAAGTATATATATGGAGTATAGAATTTCGACTTAATCTAGGATAAGGTGAAAGTTCTACTCGGACATTGTGTTTACCGAGAACATTCAGGTTCTTGAAAGTTGAGTGGAAGATAAATGAGTTTCTGATAGATAAAGCTCATTTTTTAAAAAAGTTATCTCAATGTGAGTGTATTGAGTTGGATAAATTTTTTCATAACGATGAGATTCACTTCTGTACATCAATGCTAGCCATGATGGTATGTTTAAATTTAGAGCTATACCAAATTGACCAAGATACTGTAATTTCATTCCCAATTGAGAAATGATTAAAGATATCAACACGAATCGACTTTTAGATTTCATGTTAAAGGATTTTTTTGTATTGTGGTAACTTTACAGTTACACGCATGGCCAAACACAGTCATCTCGACAGTCGTACTTGAGTTTTTAACAGGGTTAAATCTCATACAAAATTTCATCATATGGACAAAAATTACTGTATTTGTATAAAAGGTCTGATGGTTGTAATTCTAATATTGATATTGATGATGTTGACGTCAAAATTAGCAAGGCTAATCTTAAGCCAACTTTAAGGAAAAAAGACCACAAAATATGTTTAGAGAGTGTAATTATGCCTTGAGTTGTTGTATGAAATCACTTTCCCTTTACAAGAGTCCTATTCAACTATTTATACATAGTTTCAGCCGACGTTACATCAAATTAGTCAAACCGGCAATAATACCGAGCTCAGAACTCGGGTTGCCGGATTCTCTTGTGATTGGTAGTTGAGTTCGGTGGCCTTGTGTCAATGTTTTCCCCAGGTAATGTTGACCTGCAAGAGGCTGGAGGTTGAGGACTTAGGATTGGTTGTTCCGGGCGGAGATGATGTCACATGTGGCAAGTGTATTTAATTGATAGGGTGATGTGACAGGGGATAATCATGATATTTTTCTGAGATAACGGCGGGATTGTCCGACCTGGGAGTAAGGATCGAACTCACATTTAACTGAAGTGGGGTTAGCGAACTATTTTTATTCGATCGAAGTTCGGACGTCCACAGTTATCCCCCAGGCCAGTTCTTCCGTAAGGGGGGCTGACCTTCTGACTTCATGGGTTCTTTTTCCAAGAAAAGTAATTATTATTATGCCAAGTGTCATGCCTGGGTAGGGATGAGCTATACGACATTTTTAGATAGCTTCTTTGATAAGTTTCTTGATGCTGTGTCGTTTTGCCCAGGAGACATTTCAACTGTAGATCTTCCCTCCTTTATTTTGAACTAACGACCTATATTAAAACCCTTTATCTTCCTTTTTTTTAAATATTCAA
>NW_019267788.1:222842-304653 GCF_002742605.1 Olea europaea var. sylvestris
CATAGCTCCGACCCAGTTATGCCCAAATGGGTGGCGGACTCTGATCGTCACGTTTATTCTATAGGATAGATTAGGTAACCCTGAGCTTATAGTTGAGCAGTTCAACTCTTTATTTACTTTTAAGGAGGATGGGAAGAACTCGGGTTGGTGGTACACAAGTGTTAGGCCAAGGACGGGAGGTTCTCTGATTTTAGACACCCCCTCCTCGATTAAGAAATGGAAGGAAGAGTGGTTCTATGTATTGGGAGAGTGGCAGTTTCATTCTGTCGAGGTGAATAGGGACGACGTGGTCCCAGCGCTTTATCACTCGTTATATAAGTAACTGCCTCTTGGTGTTTTGACCTAGATTGTATTATGAGCGGCTCTAATTGATATCATGTTACTGTGTAGATTACAAGAGGCCTACACTGAAGAAAGACACTCAGAGGCAAATTTTTGCTCTCGAATTCCAACCTTTTCCAGGCCAGCTTGATTCAAACTAGGGTGCCAGGGCCTTCTACCGTCGCAGCATCTACATCGGTTCCTACCAGTTCAGGTTGGTTTTGATTGGTTTATTGAGGTGATATTTGTTAGAGTTGAGTACTACATACATTTTTGTTTACAGCTCACAATTCAGAAATGTTGGGATACAAGGCGGCGAAAGCTGTGGCCGCAACGAAGGCCAAGAAGAAGTATGTCCCAGAACGGGATGAAAGTCGTTCTGAGGAAGTGTAGGACGAGGTCCCCTTGAAGAGGAACCGTACTGGTACGCCGACCGCACCAAGGGTCCCTAAAGTTGATCCTGCGTTGAGCTCTTCTCCTTTGGTGGCCATCACTTTGCTATCTCTAGGTCATACCTCGCCACCTCCTACGGCACCTACTTTCGCTTCGACTAGCTCGGCAAGGGTGCAGGAGAGATGCCTGGACTTACAGAGGCCATCACTGGACAGTCTGCTAGGCCACCGCCCAGAGATCTTCCTGGATTACTTGCGAGCTCCATCTCCATCGAGGGAGGTTACTACTGCACTTCCCCCACCTCTGCGTGATTCTGCAAACCTGCTTACCAGGAGTTGGGGTGAAAAGGAGTAGGGCTTCTTTAATGAGATGCCCATAGGCGAGGCCTTAGTGATTGCTCAACTCCACGACCATTGCTCTATCCTGTACATGATGACCGTAGCTGATAAGGTATTTTCCTTACTTCATTTTATTTGATGATTTACATATTTACGAGCTGCTTAACTTATGGATTTTAATGTAGGTGAGATCTGAGCTCGACAAACTGATGGAGGCCAAGGATCAGGCCTTGAATTTGTATAATAGCATGGAGGCTGAGAGAGCTCAGTTTGCAATAAAAGAAAAAGAATACGAGAGAAAGCTTAACATGATGGGGTTTGAGCTGAACTCGAGGCTAGAGATAGAAGAGAAGTGGATGGGAAGATTAGAGCTCTGAGGGAGGAAGATGGTCGTAGGGCTGACACTGAGAAGAAGAGGATTGAAGAAGAGAGAGTTCGAACTGAGGAGGCTATGGCAAAGGTACGGGAGGCAAATGAGAGAGCAAGAAAGGCGATGCGTAGAGCTGAGGAGGCTGAATCTAGGGTTGCGAAGGTAGTGGAGACTTGGAAATCATCCTCCGAGTTTGACGCTCTTGCTCAGGATGCTTTCGTCGTGGCTCTGGAGGAAGTAGTAAAACACATTCGCAGAGAGAGGCCAGGGTTCGACGTGGGTTTCCTTGAGGAGGCTGTGGAAGAGCAAAAGGAAGAGCTTCAGCGTTTATCGGAAGTGGCAGGGGTTCGAATTTCTCCTGCTGATGAAGATGATGTCGCTCCTCGTGAAGACCTCCCTCCCCCTAGCTTTTCTTAGACATTTTTTGGATTTTTGATGATTTGTTAAACTTTATAGATATCTTGTTGCTCGAAGATGAGCCGTACGGTATTTTGAATGCTTATGAAAATGCATGTTTTCTTTTTTTCTTTTTTTTTGTGGGGTCTAAACTTTATTGCTTATTTCATCCTTTCATGAATTTTTAAGGGAAAATTGTAGCAGAAGCCCCAAACCTTTAAAAGACTTGTAGATTTTTTCCAAACCTTTGATTTGTGGCAGCCGTCACTCCTAATCTTTACATTCGTTGCAATGAAGGCCCTTTTGTATGGAAACCATCCAAACGCCCATCAGTTGACCGCCCAAATAAAAAATTGACCACTTTTAACCAAAATAGAGGAGGGTAAAATCGTCCAAGCACTTAAAATACCTTTTCATGCCCTTTTTTACTTGTTCGGTTCCCTCCAAATGAAGAATACAAGTACAACCCTAATAAATTGTCTGTCAGTTGTCAGTTTTTCACTCTCTATCAACATCCTAAACCGAACGTAGAAGTAATGGAGATACCAAAGTGTAATTGCGAAACTCGTGCCCAGATGAAGACGTCATGGACTAACTTGAACCCAGGTAGACGATTTCTTACCTGTCCATGAGGTATGGATCTACAAGGCTGTACGTTCTTTCTTTGGTGGGATCCCCCAATGTGTCAAAGATCAAGGGAGCTGATACCTGGTCTTCTGAGGTTGAGACGAGAGATGGAAGCTGAAATTAGGCAACTCCGTTCGAATGGAGGTGGGGTATGGAAGATCTGGTTTTGTGGGTTTGTATGTGGAATGTTTGTGAAGTGGATCTGCAGTTAAATCTGCGTAGGGGTTTTTCGGGTTTTTTGCCTGGATCTGTAATCAGCCATTCTTCGTGGTGTAACCTACTTCTTTCCCTACGTTAATGAAGGCTTAAATGTAGTTGCAATTTTGTGATGTTCTGTACATGTTCACTGTTAACATTGACCAATTTTGTTGTCAAATAAATATGCAAATATTAACACCCAAACGTTTGAAAAATCTTGTAGTAAAAGCCCCAAATGTTAGGTATATAGTGCAGATAAAGCCCCCAACATTTCGCACGATGTGGATTGTTGGTCCCATACCTTTGAAAAATGGTGGAAAATGCCCCTTTTCTATTCAACTGCTTACAGTAAATACCCCATCGCTTTAACAACAGTTTCCAGTGCAAAATTAACAACAACTTCAAATGTAGATGCAACAAAAAAACCTGTATACATTGGTAGCACACATTAATTTATGAAACTTCAACCCTCACAATGAAGAGTATTTTAACACTTCCTAAAACATCAAAAATCCATAATTCATTCATGTATACATTACATAAAAACCTATATACATTGGTAGCACATAAAAAATTGTATACATTGGTAGCACATATATTCCCAAAACATCAAAATCCATAATTCATTCCAAAAAGTTCAATTACATTTCTACATCCAATGACATCTAGACTACACTGCTTTGGACTTCTTTCCCTTCTGCTTCTGTGACTGTGACTGTGGTGCATTTTCTTTTGAGGTAGCTGTGGCTCTCTCTCTCTTCCGCTTCTGTGACTGTGGTGTTTCAGTAGGATACATCTATGCAGTGCGCGTTCTCTTATTGTGTCCAGCTTCTCCACACTTTCTACACGTCATTTGCATGCCTGTTCCGGTCATTTTAACTCCAGCGGGTGGTTCGGTCTGAGATCTTTTTCCGAGCTTTTTAGGCCTACCTGCCTGCTTCTTCTTCATTGGTGGCTTCAACGGGTGTTTCCCTAATTCAGGCCAAAGTTCGGGCCTTGACATTGGCTGAATCACGGGGTTGTATGCCATCAGATATCTTTCCTTCTTGTAATATTCATCAACAAATTCATATATTTCTATTCTCCTTGACAGCATACCAGAAACGGCACGTGCGCAAGGAATTCCAGTCAGTGGCCATTTCCTACATGCACATTCTTTTATCACCAAATCCACACTCCACCTCAAACCATCCGTGTTGCAAACTTCAAAATTTTGATTACTTGCATAATCTGCCCTCATAACTTCGCGTCTGATTTAGCCTTCTCAATTATCCCTACAATTTTTGGACCATATGCACGATCCCACCTTTGACCTGCCTCCCTCTTTGCAGCCATCCGTGTCATTTGTTGATGCCTTATCTTATCCAACATTGTGATTATAGGCTTCTCTCTAGTTGCAACGATGGAGGCATTGAAAGTTTCACACAAGTTATTCAACAAGATATCACACTTCGTATGCTTCTGGAAATGGGATCTCGTCCATTGAGCTGCAGGCTTCTCCTTAAACCAATAGAAGGCTTCTTCATTCACCATCTTCATCTCATTCATAACTGCATTCCACTGTGGTACAGTTGTAGACTTGGCTGCAGCCCAGAACAAATTCTTCAGAGTTAGCCTTTTATGTTTGAGAGTGAAATTGTTGTACAAATGTCTGGCGCAGCACCTGTGTTCAGACTTTCACAAAACTGATTCAGAGCTTCAACCAATCCTTTTTACTTGTCAGATATGAGAGTCCAAGCCTTACTATTATACATTTCTATATCCACCACCAAAAGTTCTATAAACCAAGTCCAGTTCGCTCTATTCTCTGCATCCACGACTGCCCAAGCAACTGAGAACATACAATTCTCACCGTCAATCCCCATTGCTGCCAATAACTGACCCCCATGTGTAGTCTTCAAAAAACACCCATCAAGTCCTATCACAGGCCTACAACCAGCCTTGAAACCTTCTTTACATGCCCCCAAGCATACATGCATTCTCTTGAACACACCTCCTGTTCCCTCAACCTGCAGAGTACTTCCAAGGTTAGTTTTCTTCAACTTTTCCCCATAGTCCCAAAGAATCTTGTATTGTTCCTCAAGAAGTCCAGTCACAACCGCTGCACATTTTGTTTTTGTTCTATAATATTGATATTTTGATATTTCATACATACAGTCCTCCTTCACTGTTTCCATGAAGCTGTTCATGGATAACTTCGGTTTCGATCTGAACTTACGTAGGTATTTCTTGGCCAAAAAATCCGCATGGACCTTACTGTTTTGCCAGACCAACGTGCAGCTATGTTCGTCCTAGAACATGTTGATCCTTAAGCTGCAGTCTTGCTGTTTGTAGGCATATAATTGCCATGGACAATTCTCTTAACATCTTACTCTTATCCTATGTTGTTCGTTCTTCACATCTAGCAGTTCTCTTGTATTCTTCACAGAGTATTGTACAATAGCTGCTCTAAAAAAATTTGTGCTCTCAAACTTCATACCTGTATAGCGCAGCAGAACACTTTAAACATGTTAGTATATATGAATAACAGAAACCTAAATATACAACAAATGAGTATCTGGGACCCCAAACCTTTGAAATATGAGCATCTGGGGCCCCAAACATTCAAAAAATAAGCATCTGGGCCCCCAAACATATGTCAATTAAGAGTTTTGGGGGCCCCAAACGTTTTAAAAATAAGCACTAGGGGCCCCAAATATATGACACATAAATGTTTGAGGCCCCAAACAGGTTTGCAGTTCATTAACCAATCTGGAATTTAGGGTCCTCCATGTCAGTTGAAGGGTTAAACCAAACTTCCTTTCTACTGTTACTTATGGCACCCGCTTCATCACCACTTGACATACTTCTCAGGTCATCCGAGTCCCCGTAGTCTGAACCACTGTTTACTGCATTTACGTTTACATTCTGCTTATTAGGTCCCTCATTGCTTACATTCCCCAGCCCGAATTCTACTCTCTCACTCAATCTGAAAAATGTGTCTTCGCCTTGGTTGCCCTCTTCCACATCCTCCTATTCGTATTCAGAATCGAAGAAATGTTCCAGGCCAATATCATTATCCTCTTTTTCCACCTTTGATTCACCACCAGAAGACCTAATGCCAGTATTCTGAGCATTAATGGCTTCTTCAATAGAGGGTTCAACAGGTGCATTTCCAAGATCTTCCAATCCCGTTGCACCCTCGGACGTGGGCTACTCCAACTGTGTGTCTACAGGATCTTCCAATCTTGTTGCACCCTCAAAAGTGGGTTGCTCGAACAGTATGTCAACAAGATCTTCCAATCCCATTGCACCTTCAAATGTGGGCTGCTCGAATTGTGTTCAACAGGATCATTTACAACTTCTACTCCTGCTTCATTTTCAACTGAACATGATATATCAGAGGTTGACGTCTCCCATATTTGCTCCACCGGTTGATCATTTGCACCTACCTGTGCCTCTATTACGTCCACATTGTCCACTACACTATCTCTCCTGCTATCCATACCATCTGACTCATGCAACTGATCCCTTTCAAATTCATCAACCACGTAACAATCATCACCCTCTACCGTGTCATCAAAAACCTCAACTGCAAATGCAGGTTTCTGTCCAACCTCCGTATCCTCATTGTTAACACACACTCTCCAAAATCTCACCAGTTTCCGTACCAGTTACTATACATCCAGTTGGTACATTCTCATCCCACGGTAATTCCAACATTGCGGTTTGTATTGGCAAACAGTACATATCTGCAACTCTTGTAGGACCAACCCATTTTACAACATTCAAGAAGTCTGCATTAGTAACTAACCAAAATGACCCCTCTGATCATCTTTTCTTTTCAAGCCTATGGATGTATCTCATACGCTCTTTGTAACCCAGCATCTTCATTGCATTATCTAACAGAAGTCGGTTGAATAAATCTGGATCCACGTAGTCGAGATAGCTGATCTTACCATGTTCATACATGTAATTCCGTATCTTACTGAAAATCATCCCACCATGGTTCAGGCGGACCATGAAATAGGCAGAGTTCTCTCTTGAAAAGGGGAAACATTACACAAGGCTAATCAGAACAAATATGGATATGACAATAGACATTCCAACGTACTCATTACAACATTTTGTCCATATAGTCCATTTCATACAATTTTCAAAAAACCCTACGTACTGCGTTTACCACAAATACCACAAACAACGAAAATACAAAATCGATTACAGAAATGGGGCTATGGTATTTTTTTGTAACAATCTCAACATTCAAGTATACGGGTTTCTCAAAAATACTACGTTTTCAAGATTTTTACTCTCTATAACTGCCAACGACGACACTTGCAAAAACATACCATATACCAGTTTCCGTAGAGATCCCCTTAGATGGCACGCACATCCGACATCTCCATCGTCGACTTCTCCAACTCAGGCGAGTTTATTGCCCCTTTTGTCGCGAATCTTTCTTCTCTTCTTCCCGTTAGTTGTGCGCTAGAAATTCGAAAAACAAGTGAAAATGAAGATGAAAAGTATTTTAAGTGTTTGGACGATTTTATCCTCCTCTATTTTGGTTAAAAGTAGTCAATTTTTTATTTGGGCGGTCAACTGACGGGTGTTTGGACAGTTTCTATCCAAAAGGGCCTTCACTGCAACGAATGTAAAGGTTAGGGGTGACGGCTACCACAAATCAAAAGTTTGGGAAAAGTCTGCAAGTATTTTGAAGGTTTGGGGCTTCTACTGCAATATTCTAAATTTTTAATGATGAAATGTCATCTAGTCAGCGTATGTGATAGAACTCGTAAGTCATGCGAACCTAGATCGGCCTACACATGCTGCTGTGCTTCGTAGAATTTCCAAATAGGCATTTTCGCTAAGGGTCGTAGCATTTACGACCTTAGATCGATCTGCGTATGTAGTAGGGCTTTGTAAGATTTCTTAGGAGGAATGTCCACTAAGGGTAACACGTACAGTCTTAGATCGGCCTGCATAAGTAGCAGGGTTTTGTAAGATTCCTTATGAGGATTGTTCACTAAGGGTCACAACACTTATGACCTTAGATCGGCCTGCGTATGGAGCAAGACTTTGTAAGATTCCTTAGGAGGAATGTCCACTAAGGGTAACACGTACAGCCTTAGATCGGCCTGCATAAGTAGCAGGGCTTTGTAAGATTCCTTAGGAGGAATGTTCACTAGGGGTCGCAGCATTTACGATCTTTGATCGGCCTGCGTATGGAGTAGACCTTTGTAATATTCCTTAGGAAGAATGTCCAATAAGGTTAACACGTATAGCCTTAGATTGGCCTGCATATGTAGTAGGGCTTTGTAAGATTCCTTAGGAGGAATGTCCACTAAGGGTAACACGTACAGCCTTAGATTGGCCTGCGTATGTAGCAAGACTTTGTAAGATTCCTTAGGAGGAATGTCCACTAAGGGTAACACGTACAGCCTTAGATTGGCCTGCGTATGTAGCAAGACTTTGTAAGATTCCTTAGGAGGAATGTCCACTAAGGGTAACACGTACAGCCTTAGATTGGCCTGCGTATGTAGCAAGACTTTGTAAGATTCCTTAGGAGGAATGTCCACTAAGGGTAACACGTACAGCCTTAGATTGGCCTGCGTATGTAGCAAGACTTTGTAAGATTCCTTAGGAGGAATGTCCACTAAGGGTAACACGTACAGCCTTAGATTGGCCTGCGTATGTAGCAAGACTTTGTAAGATTCCTTAGGAGGAATGTCCACTAAGGGTAACACGTACAGCCTTAGATTGGCCTGCGTATGTAGCAAGACTTTGTAAGATTCCTTAGGAGGAATGTCCACTAAGGGTAACACGTACAGCCTTAGATTGGCCTGCGTATGTAGCAAGACTTTGTAAGATTCCTTAGGAGGAATGTCCACTAAGGGTAACACGTACAGCCTTAGATTGGCCTGCGTATGTAGCAAGACTTTGTAAGATTCCTTAGGAGGAATGTCCACTAAGGGTAACACGTACAGCCTTAGATTGGCCTGCGTATGTAGCAAGACTTTGTAAGATTCCTTAGGAGGAATGTCCACTAAGGGTAACACGTACAGCCTTAGATTGGCCTGCGTATGTAGCAAGACTTTGTAAGATTCCTTAGGAGGAATGTCCACTAAGGGTAACACGTACAGCCTTAGATCGGCTTGCGTATGTAGCAGGGCTTTGTAAGATTCCTTAGGAGGAATGTCCACTAAGGGTAACACATACAGCCTTAAATCGGCATGCGTATGTAGCAGGGTTTTGTAAGATCCCTTAGGAAGAGTGTCCACTGAGGGTCACAACACTTACGCCCTTAGATCGGCCTGTGTATAGAGCAGGGCTTTGTAAGATTCCTTAGGAGGAATGTCCACTAAGGGTAACACGTACAGCCTTAGATCGGCCTGCGTAAGTAGCAGGGCTTTGTAAGATTCCTTAGGAGGAATGTTCACTAAGGGTCGCAGCATTTACAATCTTTGATCGGCCTGCGTATGGAGCAGACCTTTGTAATATTCCTTAGGAAGAATGTCCAATAAGGGTAACACGTATAGCCTTAGATTGACCTGCATATGTAGTAGGGCTTTGTAAGATTCCTTAGGAGGAATGTCCACTAAGGGTAACACGTAAAGCCTTAGATCGGCATGTGTATGTAGCAGGGTTTTGTAAGATTCCTTAGGAGGAATGTCCACTAAGGGTCGCAGCACTTACGCCCTTAGATCGGCCTGCGTATGGAGCAGGATTTTGTAAGATTCTTTAGAAGGAATGTCCACTAAGAGTAATACGTACAACCTTAGATCGGCCTGCGTATGTAGCAAGACTTTGTAAGATTCCTTAGGAGGAATGTCCACTAAGGATAACACGTACAGCCTTAGATCGGCCTACATAAGTAGTAGGACTTTGTAAGATTCCTTAGGAGGAATGTTCACTAAGGGTCGCAGTACTTACAACCTTAGATCGACCTGCGTATGGAGCAGGACTTTGTAAGATTCCTTAGGAGGAATGTCCACGAAGGGTAACATGTACAGCTTTAGAGGCTTTGTAAGATTCTTTAGGAGGAATGTTCACTAAGGGTCGCAACACTTACGACCTTTGATCGGCCTACGTATGGAGCAGGGCTTTGTAAGATTCCTTAGGAGAAATGTCCACTAAGGGTAACACGTACAGCCTTAGATTGGCCTGCGTATGTAGCAAGACTTTGTAAGATTCCTTAGGAGGAATGTCTACTAAGGATAACACGTACAGCCTTAGATCGGCCTGTATATGTAGCGGGGCTTTGTAAGATTCCTTAGGAGGAATGTCCACTAAAGGTAACACGTACAGCCTTAGATTAGCCTGTGTATGTAGCAGGGTTTTGTAAGATTCTTTAGGAGAAATGTCCACTAAGGGTCGCAGCACTTATGCCCTTAGATCGGCCTGCGTATAGAGCATGATTTTGTAAGATTCCTTAGGAGAAATGTCCACTAAGGGTAACACGTACAGCCTTAAATCGGCCTGCGTATGTAGCAGGGCTTTGTAAGATTTCTTAGGAGAAATGTCCACTAAGGGTAACACGTACAGCCTTAGATCGGCTTGCGTATGTAGCAGGGCTTTGTAAGATTCCTTAGGAGGAATGTCCACTAAGGGTAACACATACAGCCTTAAATCGGCCTGCGTATGTAGCAGGGTTTTGTAAGATCCCTTAGGAAGAGTGTCCACTAAGGGTCACAACACTTACGCCCTTAGATCGGCCTGTGTATAGAGCAAGGCTTTGTAAGATTCCTTAGGAGGAATGTTCACTAAGGGTCGCAGTACTTACGACCTTAGATCGACCTGTGTATGGAGTAGGGCTTTGTAAGATTCCTTAGTATGTTGAACAAGATGTTCAAAAATAGGAAGTCCGTTTTCATTGGTGTGATTGATATTACAAGTGGGCTTTATATGTCACGGACTTTTCCCGTTCATTGATAATATTGCTTGAGATGTTCTGCATTCCAAGGACGGGGTAAGGGTCTACCCTCCAAGTCTTCCAGCTCATATCCCCCTTTTAGTAGGACCATCGTTATCAGATAGGGGCCCTCCCAATTCGAGCCCAGGCATCCACTGCCTACCTCTCATGTGGGGAGGAATACTTTCCGTAATATGAGGGATCCTACTTCGAATTCTCTTTTTCAGACTTTTTGATTGTAGTACTTGGCATTCCGCTGCTTGTATATGACATTTTTAAGTTCGGCATTGTTCATTTTCTCCTCGGTTAGGTCGAGTTCCGTACGAAGAGCCATGTGGTTCCTTTCTTCGTCGTAATCAGTTATGCAAAACGAGGGAATGCTGACTTCTAGTGGAATCATAGCCTCTTCACCAAAAGCCAGTGAGAACGGTGTTTCTTTTGTGCCAGTCCTTGCAGTGGTGCGTTAAGACCATAGCACACTAGGGAGTTCGTCGGTCCATCCTCCTTTAAACAAGTCGAGTTTTGCTTTCAATGTATGTTTAATAATTTTGTTAATGGCTTCTACTTGGCCATTTACCTGCGAATAATTGGGGGTTGAGAAATATTTCTTGATGCCGAACTCTTCACAGAAATCTGAAAGTCGTGCATTGTCTAACTATTTTCCATTGTCTGTAACAATGGAGTGAGGTATGCTGAACCTGCAGATGATTGATTTTCACAAAAAGTCGATTGTTTTCTGTTCGGTGATCTTGGCAAGTGGCTTTGCCTCGGCCTATTTGGTGAAGTAATCAACTGCGATGATGACAAATTTTACACCTCCTTTTCCAATGGGCATAGGTCCAATTAGGTCGACCTCCCATTTTGCAAAGGGCCAAGGTACTGTTACAGGTTTCAACTCGCGTGGTGGAGCGTTTATGATGGGGGTGGGGCGTTGGCATTTGTCGCATCTTTTGACAAATTCAAGGAAATCACGTCTTATTGCAGGCCAGAAGTATCCTTGTCGTATGATCTTGTGGGCTAGTGAGAGCTCACCTAAATGGTTTCCACATATTCCTTCGTGAACGTCTTGCAGGGCATGCTGAGCTTTTTCTTCGTTTAAACACCTTAACAAAGGTGTAGAATATCCCAGTTTGTATAGTACATCATCATGAGTGTATACCTGGCAGACCTGATTTGAAGCTTTCTAGCCTCTGCAAAATTTTCGGGACATTTCCCAATTTTTAGGTAGGTAACAATCTCATCCTACCAGGTTGGTTTGGGGTCTATCATCATATGGACCACTTCGTCCAGCTCAGTAGATGGTAGGGATATTCTTCCCACGGGGATGCTATCGAATTCTTCAATTCCCTCACTGGTGGCTAGCCGGGCTAGTGCGTCGACGTGACCATTCTGCGATTAGGGAATTTGCGTGACTTCGGTGGTATTGAACCTTTCAAGTTCTTTTCTTACAACTTGTAGATAGTTGTCCATTCTTTCTTTGTTCGCCATATATACACCGTTGACCTGATTTACAACTAGTTGAGAGTCGCTGTGTATGATCAGGTAGGAGATCTCCAACCCTGAGGCCATCCTTGTGCCGGCAATGAGAGCTTCGTACTCTGCCTCATTGTTTGAGGCTTTAAAGTCAAATGGCAAGGCTTCACAGAATATGCGATGTTCAGGGCTGATTAATATGACGCCTGTCCCAAATCGTTCTCCGGTGGATGAACCGTCGATATAAAGTCTCCATGGGATTTCTTTTTGTAGTTCCTCGATTGGGACGTTGCAGAACTCAGAGACAAAGTCGCCGAGTGCTTGGCCCTTGATGGTGGAATGTGGCGTGTATTTGATGTCGAATTGTCTGAGCTCGACTGCCCATTTTACCATCTGACCTGAAGTGTCGGGTCTTTGTAGTGTTTACCTTAATGGAGAGTTGGTGAGGACCTCAATGGGGTGTTCCATGAACTATAGCCTTAGTTTTCGCCCGGCCATCAGCAGGGTGAATGCCAGTTTCTCTATAGGTGAATATCTGAGCTCGGCTTCGTAAATCGCCTTGCTTACATAATAGACTGGGTGTTGAATACTGTTCTTTTCTCGGGTTAGAACCGCACTAATGGCGTGTTCTGAAACAGATAAATAAAGCTTCAGGACCTCACCGACCTTAGGTTTTAACAGCAACAGAGGCTGAGCTAATTGTCTCTTTAGCTCGTTAAAGGCGTCTTGGCATTCTTTGGTCCATTCGAACTTCTTTCCTCCTCGTAACATGTCAGAGAATGTTTGCAACGGTCCGTAGACTTGGAGACGAACCGGCTGAGGGCAACAATCCTTCCGATTAAACTTTGTACCTCTCTAGGTTTAGTTGGAGGCCTCATTTGGATGACAGCTTGTATTTTTTTAGGATTTGCCCCGATTCCTCGGTTGTTCACAATGTAACCTAGGAATCTTCCAGAGCTGACCCTGAAAGCACATTTCCTTGGGTTCAACTTCATTCTATACTTCCTTAGTATATCAAACATCTCGATCAGGTGCTGACAGTGATCCTTGGCCTTAATGCTTTTGACCAGCATATCGTCAACATTCACTTCCATTGTTTTTTCGATCTGTTGGGAAAACATGGAATTCACTAGTTGTTACTAGGTCACACCAGCGTTTTTGAGATCAAATTGCATTACTCTATAGCAGTAAAGACCTCGATCAGTTACAAAACAGGTATGTTCTTGATCTGGGCCGTACATCGATATTTGGTTATATCCGGAATACGCGTCCATGAAGCTGAGTAGTTCATGTTCGACAGTGGCGTCTACCATTTGATCTATTCTTGGTAAAGGAAAACTTTCTTTTGGGCATGCTTTGTTGAGCTCGGTAAAGTCTATGTATATCCTCCAATCTCCGTTGTGTTTTTTCACAAGGATCGAATTTACGACCTACTTCGAGTATTTGACCTCACAGAGGGAACCGTTATACAACAGTTTTTGCACCTCCTTGTTGACTGCTTCATATCTTTTAGGGTTCAGAGGTCATCATTTTTGCTACTTTGGCCGAACTAAAGGATTCACCTGTAATTTGTGGCATGCGATGTTGAGGTCTATTCCTCTCATGTCCCCATGATTCCAGGCGAAGACATCAAGGTTTTGTCTAAGGAAGGCCTCAATTTTATTTCGAGTGGATAGCTGCAGGTCGCGCCTGACTTTGAGCTCCTTTGTTAGGTCCTTGGCACAGACTTGAACTCCTTCTAGTTCTTCGGTGGGTTCTCTTCCTTCGATCCTGGTCCGTGGGTCTAGTGGAATGAGCTCAAATTCCCATACGTTTGCCTTATGCACTTCCGAGGAGTTGCGTTGATGGCTGGTACATATTTTCCTCATGGCGGTCGTTTGAGGGTCATTCTGTTGTGGAGAATGGGTGAGTGTGAAATGGATTTCTGGAACTTGAGCTACGACTCATGGCTCTCGAATTTTGTGGAGAGAATGAGACTATTTTTCACAATTAGGGCCCTCCTTCTAGCGCCAAATTGCTGACTTCAAAATTAGCAAGGCTAATCTTAAGCCAACTTTAAGAAAAAAGGAGATTTATTGTTGAAAAAAGACTACAAAATATGTTTAGAGAGTGTGATTATGCTTTGAGTTGTTGTATGAAATCACTTACCCTTTACAAGAGTCCTATTCAACTATTTATCCATAGTTTCAGCCGACATTACATCAAATCAGTCAAATCAGCAACAGTACAAAGCTCGGAACTCAGGTTGCCAGATTCTCTTGTGATTGGTCGATGAGGCCGGTGGCCATGTGTCAATATTTTCCCCAACTAATGATGACCTGCAAGGGGCTGAAAGTTGAGGACTTAGGATTGGTTGTTCCGGGCGGTGATGATGTCACATGTGGCAAGTGTATTTGATTGATAGGTTGATGTGACAGGGGGTAATCAAGATATTTTTCTGAGATAATGATGGGATTTTCTGACCTGGGAGTAAAGACCGAACTCACATTTAACTGAGGTGGGGTTAGTGAACTGTTTTTATTAGATCGGAGTTCGGATGTCAACATATGACATTGGATTGGCTAAGCATGATAAAGAGTGTATAGAGACTATTTTGAAATGATTGTCGTCAATTTTTGAAACAAAAGACATGAGTTTAGCAAATTGTATGATTTGTGCTAAGAATACTTTTCGTATGTTCTTGCTCTATCATAAGATTTTATACTATAAATGCTTATATGGAATTGCAACTGTGACCATATAAGTCTTCATAAATGTCCAAAGACTTCATAAATGCACAAAGAAATATCTAGAGAACCATATCTAGTACGATAAAAGCTAAGAGATGAAGTATACTATGATATATACTTTTCCTAACAATGGTCATGCTATGGATCTAATCAGTAGGTATCAATATTATCTTTAGAAAATGTATTGTGATACCTGAAGGGTGTTGCTATCAGTTATTCTATTTCATTGTCAAAGAAATAACTTGTGATTGGAATAGATATACAATTGTTGACTAAGAATGAGAATTAGTCGAGCAAAATTAGTTATTTGACTTGTGCGCTTTTGCTATATAGAGTAGTAAGAAGAAAGTGTTGTAATGTATATCTTGACAGCTAAGGAAATTGTTTGGTATGGATGTATTGAGCATCTAATGATATTGTTTGAGAATATGAGATCCATGATAGTTACGCAACTATCTTATATGTTAAGATCTCAAGTATCAAGATGGAACCAATCACTTAATGGTAATTCTGTGAGAGACATTAGCAAAGAAAGTATCTTTGCGATATATCTACGTAAATGATGATATGTAATTGTCATAATCTGAAGATGTCTAGAGATATATTTGTTGACAATATGGAATCTCTAGAATTTCGTAGAATATGATACTTGGTGTATCAGACAAACTCTTGATTGAGTTTTGTGTGCCCATAGATGAACAATTTTGAGTTCATGTGTAATCTAATGTTGGGAATACGAGACAAATGATTTGTATGCACATATAAAGTATGTCGAACGGGTTAAGATTGACTTACTCACACAAGCAATCGCCTAAGATGTTTTAAGATATGCTGAGAAGAGATACAGTGATCATGTTATGTACATGATCTAGTCGCCTTGATAGTGATCATTTTGTCTACATAATCTAGTCGCTTTGATAAGATATCAAGATGATATTAAAACAAGTAATTGAAATGGATTTCGTTATCCATTAAACCCGTTTAGTAGCTTGATCGAGTTCTCGATCTGAGAATGCTTGGAAGAATGAACATAAGGAGAACTCAAGTTAGGTATCGAGAAATACTTGAACTAGGATCTGTATGATGTTATTTGTTGACAAAAAACATAACATACGACCTAAGAAAGAGATAAAACATCGTAGCACGTATTTCATACCGTGTGTACTTTTACGACCAATATTGGGTAAATGAGTAAATGGATCCCTGCTTCCTCATTATGTGAGACCTTGAGGTTTATGTAACCTCATATATACCCTTATGACTTTTGATTGTTTTTTGAGGTTTTATTTCAGTGTTGCTACTTTAGGATGTTGTCAATGACTGTGATTGATTCGATTTGATGGGGCATGTCTAGGAAAGCAGCTGATTTAAAATCAAAGGATTCAAGTAGGAAAGGAAAACTATTTTGACCAACATTTATGTTTGTATTCACTGGCCGGACTATTATGTTTAACCATTTAGGGTATAGAATGCAATTATGAATACAATGATATGATGCAAGGTTCAAGTATGTTTCACAAATACTCGAGGGATTAGAAATACTTAAATTAATGTTGGAAAATGAGTTCGAGATATAGTGAGATGTGAAGTTCCTCCTCTAGTAGAGTTACCATATATCCCTAACAGGTTTATAGTGCCGTGAGCTCTAATATTACTCTTCGGTCACACGACCTATTTGCTGTATGAATTTTTGTGAGATAGATCTTGAGAAGGATCTAAGGTGTGACATTTGTTGTCACTTGTGATTCGGATCAACCCCATTATGTGCGAGTGGGAGATGTTGGAAAATACGGATAATGGATCACCCATGTGGGGTGACCCGACCCGTAGGATTTTAAAAGGGTTGGGAGGGAGTGGTTTGAATTTAGAATTCAAACTTATAACTCCCAAGTAACCACTTGAAACTTCTATATAGAAGTTATGAAAAAAGGAATAAAAAAAGTAGCATGAGAAAAAATGGTAAAACAAAATTCGCATGTAAATTCACCCTAAAATTGAAAAGTCCCTAGAATCACATTTTTGGCATGAAATCTCATAAGAAATGACACTTAGATTGTGAATAATAATCCCCTTCCATTGTGATCGAGATTTGGACAATTGGAGTACAAGAAAATGAAAATTTTAAAGATTTGAAGGCAAGGTGATTCAACCACACAAAGATCTTGAAATTCATCATTTAAAGTAAGTTTGTTGACCCGAAATTCATGTCAAAGCATGCTACAATTTTCCTACATCAAGAATTGAAAGGTTCAAGTTTTTATCTCTTATTATTCAACAAGGAATAAGCAAATTGTGGTATTGAGATATGAATTCATTGTCATTTATGTATCATTTCCAGTTATTGATTCAATAATACACATGGAGATTCGTAACGTATATAATTGCAGCCTGCTTCATAGAACAATTGGCTTCGGCTTGCATACTCGATTATGCATTTATTTAGGCCATTATTCGAAGATCTTTTGCCTGCATTCAAGGAGTTTTAGGGTCAATTTCTAGTTGATTGCATTTGGTTTGTGTTTCGTAGGACAAAATCCCGACTTTACATTGCATTGTGATAAAAGCAGTGAAACTGGTAATAAAACACTGATTTAGGAGCAATAATAGAAACTCAAGGATGAGAATGGAAAACGGAGTATGAGAGAGGGGAAAATCAAAAAATCCGAAGTATTTTGGAGGGGGCATTGAAGATTTTAAGAAAGGAACGCTAAATTAGATAATTTAAATTTGAAGTCAAAAGAAGGCTATTCGTGCAGAACAAGTGAGGAAATTGAAGCAAAACATTGTGGTAGGGGGACCTACCCCCTTCTGTGACTCTGTCTGTCTTGATGGAGCCCAGAAAACACGTTGAGCAACCAGTACACCAGGGACAGGAAAAATGTATTACTTGCTCCAGGAGTTATAACCATGCTATTCGTGATCTTTTAAATGGTGAAGAAGTATTTGGACAATAATCGTAACTAGCTCAATCTTGTACAAATAAATGATGCTCTGCAAGAAGTTATGAGGCGAAGAAATGCTTTCAAGAGGGATCCAATCTATTCGACCCATATGGATTACCACAACGATGGATTCAAGCTTCTTTGCTACATGGTCAAGGTTACTTCTAACAATTTGATCTAAGAGGAACCATATTGCACATTGTCTCAAGCAGCGGCAGAGCACGAGACCAGTGGGGGAAACTGCTCCCACTGGTTGCTGGAGGGAAATTTTTTGGTCTGAACCTGTGGTTGTTCTAAGCCATTTTTAAATGACATATTCCAATTAAAAGTATTTTTCTCAATAGTGTTGCTTCTGTTTGTTTTTATATGGTCAAGGTTTTTGGGAAATCTCTACCTATGAATAAAGTTTAGACTTCTATACACTCCTCAATTTCTTGAATAATTTCATGCTGTGATTGTTCCAAGAGTTTATCAGGCAGTGCTCTTACTAGCCATAAATGGTGTTGCTGATAAATGTATTGTATTTATATTTTTTCAGGAATCTCTCGTAGTTCTCTAATTCTTATGGATTCTCAATATTTCCTTGCAACTTTTTAGAAGTTCACAGTGTAGCATAAAAAGGTTGCAGTTTGGTCTTTTGAAATCGATTATGTACAACTAATCTTTAATATTATGTTGCACATTCCCATTTTTCTATTTCTGAACATTTCCAATTTTTTGGTACCTATTTTCTAAGAGTTTCTAATATTTACTACAATTAAATTACATGGGTCTTGAAACTGTTAATTCCATATTTGAATGCTTTTAATAAGTACAATCTGTGCTGTTTCACCTGATCAATTACTGCTATGAAATGAAAGTCTGAAGCAGCTGAGCGATTCTATCTATTATATTGTAACTGGTTGACCCCTTTCCTGCATTTCTTTATTAGAGAATCTATTGTCGTTCTTTTGATATTAAATTCAAAGAAAATGTAGTTTCACAGAGGAAAACTGCGAAAAGAAAACATGGGCATACTCTAATTCGCTACATTAAATTAGCATAAAAGTTGAGAAATTATATCACGCCGCGTTTCTTTAATTAAGCCCGTCCAGCAACACTACATATTTCAGGTTCTAAACACGGACAAAGTATCGTACTGAGCTGCAAATTTCGGTTGAGTTTGTTGTTTTAAGACTTTCCTAATGTAACAGCAGAGAATTAATGTTTTTGACCTACTTAAAAATTATTTAGGCACCTGAGGTTTATCTTTGTAACCTAAGAAAGAACAATAAATTTCAAGTAATGACACTTATGTCATATTTTTTATTACTATGGTGTAATTACTATAAAAAGCGGGTCATAGACTTTCTTAATCACTCAACAAATAAGAAAAGCACAACTTGAGAAAAAAAGAGCAAAAATGGCTTCTTTCCTGCACAACTTCTCATCTGTGTTGATTTCCATGGTTCTCATTTTCTTGCTCGTGGTTCCATCTTTAATGTGCCACTCAATGGAGGAAAAAGATCTTCAGCACATTTGCTCCAAAACCCAGAATCGTACAGAGTGTTTGAATCTGTTTAAATCAGATCCCAGAAGCTTGAACACAGATATAAAGGGCCTAACAGGAGTTGCAGTCGACCTGGCGTTGAACAAATCCAATGCAGTCCACACCCAGTACAATCAACTCTACACAGACACCAAGAATTCTGAATTGCAGGAGAAGTATATTGCTTGCTCCAAGAATTACAATGATGCCATTCGTGATCTCCAAGTGGTGAAGAATTATTTAGTTATTAATCGTTATAGGTTCATTACTGTCGAAATAAACGATGCCCTGCAAGAAGTTATGAGTTGCAGAAATGTTTTGAAGAAGGAACCAATCGACCCGGCCAATATGGATTACCAGAACGAGGAATTCAAGCTTCTTTGCTACATGGTTAAGGTCACTTCCCACTATTTAATCCAGAAGTAACCATATTTGTGCTATATCTCAAGCACTGCAAAGCAGTTGCCCCCACTGGAGAAAGAATTTTTTTTGGTCACTGTGGCCTGAATCTGTCTTAGTTTCAAGCGATTTTTGTATGGCATGATTCCAATAACAGTTTTTCCTTTTTAATAGGATCAAAGTTTATGGAAAATCCCTTCTCGAATAAAGTTTAGTCTTTTATGCACTACTCATTTCTTGAATTATTTCATATTTTTGTTCGTGATAGTTGCTCGGTCAATGCTCTTACTAGCCATAAATGGTATTAGCTGATAAGTTGTCTACCCATCTCTCATGATTTCAATAGGTTGGTCTGAATGCAGTATAATGTAATTTTTTGTTTCCAAGGGAAAATTATACAAGAAAATTATGTTTGGGCCAGTTCAGCATCCACTTATTTCTTTCATTTTTTTTTTATTCTCTTTTAATATTTGTGATTTTGGTGGAACAGAAAAAAATAATAATAATAACAGGACCTCACATATTTAGAAGCAAGACTGTACCAGAGCTTGCAAAAAATTGGAATGTAATTTGAATATGAATTCATAATCTGACAATTAGTATCTGAGATTGCTGGATACACCTAATCAATTACAAACTTGTCATTCAGCAGGACTATCCATGGGTCCAACTCCAACCCGAAGTTCCAATTTTATGTGTTGAGACTCCAAATGCAAATCAACGAAAACCGAATCTTGGTTATTCCTGTTATGTGTAACAGTGCCAAGTTTAAGGGTTGAATCTGGAAAGCAGGTGAGATCTTCAAGTGTTGGAAAATACGGATAATGGTCGTCCATGTGGAGTGATCCGACCTGCAGGATTTTAAAAGGGTTGGAGGGAGTGGTTTGAAATTCAAACCTATAACTTCCCAAGTAACCACTTGAAACTTCTATATAGAAGTTATGGAAAAACTAACAAAAAAAGTGGCATGAGAAAAAAAGGTATCAAAAAAAAAAAGAAAAAAAAATTCGTATGTAAATTCACACTAAAATTGAAAAGTCCCTAGATCACATTTTTGGCATGAAATCTCACAAGAAATAACACTTAGATTTTGGATAATAATCTCCTTCCATTGTGATCGGGATTTGGACCATTCAAGTACAATAATAAAATGCAAATTTTGGAGATTTGAAGGTAAGGTGATTCAACCACACAAAGATCTTGAAATTTATCATTTCAAGTAAATTTGTTGACCCGAAATTCATGTCAAAGCATGCTATGATTTTTCTACATTGGTATCAGAGCCATAAGGTTGAATTCCTTGCTGTAATTCATGCTTAATTATGTCATTACATGATAGAATTGAGTTATGAATCTTGTATGCAAAGTTTTGAAACCTTATGTGGCATTTAGTGGCATCATTTGATAATTTACTGCCATCTATTCATCCATCTTCATGCAGTAAGATTAGTGTGGTTAGCAAGGTCTTCTCATAAGCTTTCCAACCATATAAAGAATTGAAATTTTGGACTTGAAACGAAGAAGTTATGAGGTTTTGAAATTTGGATGATAATCTGAATTTTTTGCATGGAACTTGATAAAACCCAAAACTTCATCACGTGATAACTTTTTATACATTAAGTTTCATACTGTTCATTTGGTACAGTTAGATAGATCTTCTCAATACCTTTCCAATGATATAAATATAATTAATTTGGGCTTGAAATGAGAAAGTTATGGCCTCTCGAAATTTAGATATAAATCTGATTTTTGGAGTGAAAATTGGTAAAATCTGAAATTTCATCACATGATAACTTCTTCTACACTATGTTCTATGATGCTTATTTGGCATTGTTAGATAGATATTTTTGAGACCTTTCCCAAGGTATAAAGAATATAAATTTTGGGTTCGAAATGAAGAAGTTATGACCTCCCGAAGTCTATATGTAAATCTGATTTTTGCATGAAAAATCGGTAAAATTTAAAAATTATCAGATGATAACTTCTTCCATGTTGTGTTTTATGATTCTCATTGAAATGGTTGGATAGATCTTCTCGAGATCTTTCCAACGTATAAAGAGCATAAATTTTGGACTTAAATTGAGGAAGTTATAGCTTTTAAAAGTTTTGAGAAATATTTGAGAAAACTGCCATTTTTTTTGAAGATAATGAACAGTAACGGAAAAAAGTCTGTTGCCAAGGAGTGGGATTCAAATTTTGGAAATTGCATATTGGTCCCTCAATTATTGTAGATGCAATTTGAAAATTTTCATGTTGGTCCCAACTTTTTGAATGTTGAATATTCCAAATGCAATTTGAGAAATTGCATGTTAGTCCCAACTTTTGAATGTTTTTCAAATGCAATTTGAAAAATTGCATGTTGGTCTCAAAACAATTTTTGAAGTTGATTCCAATACGAACTTCAAAAATTGGTCCCAAAATTATTTTCTTTCGGAAGTTGATTATTTGAAATTCAATTTAGAAGATTATAAATTGGTCATGAATATGAGGATGCATGCTAGACCCGACTTCAATCCTGAAAATTGCAAATTGGTCCTTCAAATTTTCTTGATTTTTGTGTGCAATTAAAATTAATTTTTAGATAGTTAAAAAAATATTTTTTTGGGCTCAATCAAACTCTAAACTTTTTATAAAGATCAAAAATATTTGATAAGTGGTATTTGCCTAGTGAGAGTTTTTTTTTTTTTTTTTTTTTTTTTTTTTTTTTTGAAGTGTTTCATTTTTGGAATGAAAAATACTTCGAAGGTATTTAAAATACCCAATTTTATATACGTTCATGAGTTGTATGGGTCTTGATTAAGTTATGCGATTCATTGTGACTTGTTTTCAATTTTGTGTTTGATCATATATTATTGGATCTATACATACTTATAGCATTCTTAGAGGGAAGGCTAGAAAAACAACAGTTATGAGACTTGTTGAAAAGCTACATGCTTACTAAAATTTAAAATAAATGGATTTAAAACATAACCTAGTGAAATACGTGAATATTTTTGGGGACCTTTTTTGGTGATAAGTAGAATATGAAAATTCTGATGTCACATCCCATTCGTTGGGATTGTGTTGCAACAAATATTAAAGCATGGTTGACAATCATGATATATATCATAATTGCATATTATGAAATTATATTATTAGATAAATGTGCATATTTATGGAAATACACTATATCCATTGACTCGTGTATTGTTATAAATGCTAAGGTCAGTAGAATTAGTGAGATTCTTACTTAGACCTGTTGATTGTTAGTTGAGTGATAGTTTGATCATTGGAAGATTTAGAGAAAATCTCACCAAGAACTATTTGATTCATCAACTGAGTGGGAGTTCTGAAATTGGAAGAGTTAATGTGATTCTCACTTAAAACCCATGGAGTTTGCATTATGAAATTAAGTTTATAATAGTTAAACAATAGGATTGCGGGTGATGATTAGGAACATAATGAACTTTCGACTCTGTGCCTAATGTTGAACTATTGTAGACGTTAATTTACGTTAATGCAAAATTAAATATGTGCATAAATGGGCATTGATTGACAATAAAATGTCTCTAGAAATCAAATAGATCACAACATCAAAATCTATAGTAATTAACCTTAATAAAGGTGATAAGCTAAATGCGATAACATTTGGCATGATAAGATTTTAAGTATACTAGAAGGACTGATGCTTTAGAGAGCATCAACCACACAATAGAAGACCTTATGTAGGTCATACTACTCTAGAGAACAAAGATCTGAACTTTGTCCAGTACGAAAAAAATGTGGATTTTAGTACTCAAGCATTTAAATTGTTAAGTTCCATTATAAATGATCTTTTTTTCTCGAATGTGACTTAGTTGGTGGTTGGCATAGCGTTAACATTTTCATTGCTCATATTAATTTTAGATGAGTAGTAAGCTCAAACTAGTCTTTTCTCAATATATGAAATTTTGAAAGTCATTGTGATTTACAAATTAAAGTGTCAATTTTCTCTATTGATAGTACCTGCTATGTGAGTAAAAAGATGTGCGACTTGATGTTGCTAAGTCTTGAGGACATGCTTGTGTACCAATGTTCTAACTTGCATAAGATTTTGAATCTTAAACATTGAATGAGCTAGAACAAATGTGGGAAACTGGTAAAGGGACCAAGAAGAACTATCAGATAGTAAGTGAATGAAAGTGGTTTTGTTAGAAGATCAATGTTATAAAGGTTCAAGTG
The DNA here is from genome assembly GCF_002742605.1 of Olea europaea var. sylvestris. Lineage (NCBI taxonomy): Eukaryota > Viridiplantae > Streptophyta > Magnoliopsida > Lamiales > Oleaceae > Olea > Olea europaea. Next base: position 246,645 of record NW_019267788.1, read on the forward strand.
CTTCAACTATATGATTTGAATCTATTAGCTTGAAAGTGGTTAAGCTAAAAGATATTGCACTTGAATATATTCCTTTTGGTGTTGTTTATGTGTCAACACTATACATATTGGATCTTATCTTGTGTGGATAGTTGATTCATGGGTTATTATATGAGATCAAAAGGTATATTATTCTATTGTCGAGTCTTTGACTTGATACAAAGTAGATATATACAAATAATGAAGATGGAGTGGATGTTTATATGACTGATACTGCAATTTAGTGTTGCAAAGTGGAGATACTGACCTCCTATTTAGATAATATCAAAGATTCCACTAAATTTGATCTTAGTTATAGTTCTTCAAAGAGTGGTCTCTTACTTGGACTTATACGTGGTAGTTCTGTTCGTACTCATAGTGATGATATTTATTATGGTTCTGGATATTTGTACAAAGGTTTGAGATTTTGAGTTGAGAAAACCATTCAAGGCTGTAAGAGCTGAACTTCCATAGAAAAAATCCATCCGAATTTCTTTGTGGACTTTGATTAAGAGAGATAGAGATGAAATTTCACTTTTCATTACATTTATAGATGGATTCACGCACTTCAGTTGTGCGACTGATTTTCTTAAGTTGAAAATATTGTATTGATTTGGACTTTTCTGAAATCGAGTGGAAAATCAGATTGTGAAAGTGAAAACTTTGAGAATTATCTGATAGCGTGAATCTCTATTGCGAGATATCAACAATCTATGTCATGAAAGATATTCTTATTTCATGGACTATTCCTTAATGTACAATAATTATAAGGTGTATTAGGCTAAAGGAATAAAATATTACTGAATATGATAAAGTTTGAGATATGTATTACAACTTATATATTTCCTTTTGGAAAGAGCGTTGCCTAACTACAACGTATCAGTTAATGGAGTTCTCTCAATGTTGGTAGCTTCTGAATATATAAGTTTTGGACACATAAATAATCGAATGTGGGTTATTGTAGACTCTTAATTGACTATATATGTTCGCGATAATGAGTATGAGAATATAAGTCTATTAAGAACACGATGTGTCTCGATGACATACATGTAGTCTAAAAAGGTACCTAAGTGAAATTTTTGGATGGATATCGAGTCATAAGATATGACATTTGACATTTTTCCCGGTAAGGGAAAAAAGATTTGAGAACATCGTTGAAATTGATATTATATGTATTGATGAATCAATTTTGAATATATAAGAGATGATTCAAACTTCTGATTTAAGGGGGAGCCACTTAAGAACTATCTAATTTTGAATATATAAGAAATTGATATTATATAAGGGGGAGCCACTTAAGAACTATCTAATTTAATGATTCTTGGTTCCAAGTTGGATCTATGAGCTAGTTCAGAAAATTAGAAGAGGAATTTTGAGAAAAGTGATGGGTTGTGAAGTACATGTGGCAAGTAATTAACCCACTACCATTTTCACATGATATATACATGCAGAGAGATAAGGCTAGAGACGGGTAGAAGCAAGAAAAACCAAGAAAGAGAGAAGGAAGAGGAGAAAAAGAAAGGAAGAAAAAAATAGGAGAAGAGGAAGAAAAAAATAGGAAAGTTCGCCTATGTTGTTAGAAAATAAGTGGTCTACACTATTAAACTTGAAATCCTTAATTTTGAAAGGTAAGTAAAAAGTTACTTATTGTCAAGTTATGTTTGATTTTATAGTTGATAGATCGCTAGATTAAATTCAATTTTATTGGAGGGGTTAAGTATAATAAACTATGAAATTGAGTAAGATGAAAGAAAAACTAGTTTTAATGATTAAAAAGACTTTAGAAATCCCTTAAACGTGAAATGATTAAGTTTGTGTATCGCCTATTTAATTATTGAAATTATTTAAAATAATTAATTATTTATTTAAAATTAAATCGTATTTCAGACGACGATACTGACATCAGAACAGCTTACCAATCGGGTTGATTTTGCGAACATAGTACCGTGAGTGGAAAATATAAATATTTTTAAAGTATTTATAAATTAAGTATATTATCATATTATATGCAATTATGTGTTTGATTAGATGATTGTTACAAAAATCTCTTTTATTATGATACATATGGAATTTCAAAGATTATTTAGGGCACCTTTGTGACTTGGTATGTGAGACATGTGATATTGAGATTTGTTTGGCATGTGAGATATGCAATATTGAGATCGGCCAGAAAAGTACCCATGATTATATACTTCTTCTAGTTCACAGAAGGGCCTTGGCCGTTTTCTATCCTACATGGAGAGTCTTGACTGGATATTGGTCTCGATTGTGTACATACAGTTCACAGAGGGGCCATGTCCGTGTTCTAGAATTGATTACCAGAGGTCTTTGAGATCGACTTTCGTTCACGGAGGGGGCCAAAGGCCTGTGGCGAAAGTGCTTAGCCCGAGAGTGGATTACAGATTTTAGTCAGAGGGTACATTTTTGGTGGATCACATGTGATGTGATGAGATGATGGTATAGATATCAGCTGATGACTATATCATGATTATGAGATGATATTTACAGTGTTCTAAGAATGACTTATTTTTTGCTATAATTGTATGAGTCTATCATGTGAATATTAAACGATATGAATTGAATGTTTGGTAAAAATGTTTAAAAGAGAAAGTATAATTATTTTCGAATTCTTCCACTCACTGAGCTATAAACTCATATATTTTTCTGTAATTTTTTTACAGGTAGCAATTGATTTTTTTAGCTAGAAGAGCCTAACGATTTCGGAATGAGAGTCACACGACATGTTGAATATTATAACTCATATTGATGAAGCATGAAGTAAATGTTTTGGGCCCATCACATTATATTTTATATAAGCACTTGATTTTGTTGCATTTTTTGAAATAACTCATAGTCAGTTTTGGTGATAGATTTGACATCTAGTCAGCATCTATCATCGGCGTACGTTACATTTCGGGTCTACTAGGGTGATTTGGGACGAGTCGTGTCAAAGTGGTATCAGAGCAAGGTTTTAAAATTTTTTTATGGTTCATGCATGTTCAGTGGGTATTTCACATGTCATGGTGGCAGAAATCACAAGCTCTCTAGCTCGAATGTATGGAACCAAAAATGATAGAAAAATATTTTTTTAATAGATTTAGAAATGACTAGTATTTAAGTGTGGTAGTTATAGTGATCTGATGGTTGGAAATATATTAGTTGTTGGGTTGGAACTATGTGCATATATAACCTATTAAGATTTGAACAGATTGTGATGATTTTGAGGGGCATTCGAAGTTACAGATGTTACAACCACTTAATTATCAATTTATTTGTAGAACTACATGATTTTTTTCTGTGTACATAGGAAAATTTTTAGTTATAGCTTGCATGATAAATATAGGAAATGATCTAATGTGTGATTGGTGATAACCAGTGAGGAATTTTAATTATTTTTGAAGCCAAATGGTCTTTAGTGTCACCAAAATTTTGTGGTGATTTGTGGCCATTTATATGGGATGATAATAGAAATTATAATGGTTTATATTTTTGCTATATGATAAGAAATTGTGGAAGATAAAATGATGATTTGTTGATTGATAGATGACAATGAGTTATTATATATTTTAGGCATCAAGGAAATAAATGGTAATTCCAATTATTTCGATTATTTATGACTTGTTTGATTATAAGGAGTGTGAGAAAAATAGAGATGAACTTTATAATGATTACTTTTTATGGGGGTGATTTGCTGCTTCAGAAATAGAATTAAATGGATATGCGCATTTAGGTATGTTTATGTGAATAATAATAAAAAAAAATAGAGAATGGTAGAGTTGAAATTTATTGAGATTGGGAAATTAACATGCGGTATATTGATGTGTGAATGTTCACGTGATAAATATGAAGGTTATTATCTTGTAATATTAAGAAAAATTGATATAATTAAATATTTTAGGTGATACGATATGACGATAAATGCCAAGGTTACATGATCATAACATGGTATGGTGGATAGCGTGTAAATGAATATAATGGTTGTCCTATAGCCATTTGTGATGATAGATTTGGGTTGTTAAGTTAATTAATTTTGTTAAGGCCATTTGTTGGATTATTGTGTTATATTCCATACAATTTGCAAGCTTTGAGTTAAATTTTGAAGTTAAGATGAATTTATTGAAATTTAATGGTGTAATTTCGAGGCTATTTTCAATTGTATAGATCATGAATAAAGTATTTCGTTCTTCTCGAAATCTATACGTTATGGAACAAATGATGATATGTTGATAGCTTAAAGTCTAAGACGATTGTCATGTAAATTTTATTCAATTGTGGAACGATATCTTTAGGTTATAATCTTAATTGAAGGTCTCTATGCAATATAAAAGAAGGATTATGCATTGATGATAGATCAACGACCTATTTATGGAATAAAAGTATAGATTTTTATGGATTAAATGTTATTATTGTCTCTTCATAGATAGAAACAAAATTTGTATGTGTATAGAAATGTGAAAAGTTTTGCTATCAGGAAATATTGAAAAAATATTTGCTCTTATATCTAAAGATGATAAGCGATTGATTCACGATAATGATTTTTGTTATGGTTTAGAAAATGTTCTCCAAGTGGAATGATAAAATATGGATTATGTTGTAGATTGATAAAGAGATATGATTAAATTATGATATATGATTGGTTATATTGGGATTGACATTTAGGAATTGTGGCGTTATCATATGGTGAGAAGATTAATACTTACGGACCACGTGAGGTTAAGGTATATTTATATTCAAAAAGGAGCCAAACTTGAAGCTGTGTATATATTATCGTTAGGTGATAAAATGAAAAGTTAAAAATACCACATATTTATATTAGGATGATATTTAAGGTATCGGTTCAACATGTATTCCATATGTTCGAGGGTTAACAAATCGACGTCAGATTTAACTAATGCTATAAGGTCATCAGTGGAGTTGGTTGAAAATCTTACATATGAAAAAAAAATCAATTCGGATCTTGGATAGGAAATGAATAGATTTTGTGCAAAAAGTCTATTCCGCTTGTTAAAGTTTGTTGAATAAAAAAAAAAAAAAAAAGAGGCATCATGGGGCAAGTATTCAAATATATGCTCTATATCTTTGTGTTCGAATCCTAGTTGATTGAATTTCGAGGACGAAATTCTTTGAAGGAGATAAGATTGTTGTAACCCACTCACTCATAGTCAAAGTCAAGAAAATTATTTAGTCAAAGTTCAAAATTCAATTGGTCAAAGTCCATATCAAATAGGGATTTAAATGAAATAAATTATTTTATTGGGGTTTAATTTATTATGAAAAATAGTTAAAGGTTTAAAATGGATAAAACTTAATTTTAGGGATCTACTTATATATTATTGGAAGTAAAGGACTAGATGTTATATTAAATTGAAGAATAAGGACTTCCTATGCAAAAATGGGTTGTGGAGTACATGTGGCAAGTAATTAACCCATTACCATTTTCATATGATATATACATGCAGAGAGATAAGGCTGGAGACGGGTAGAAGCAAGAAAAACTAAGAAAGAGAGAAGGAAGAGGAGAAAAAGAAAGAAAGAAAAAAAAGGAGAAGAGGAAGGAAAAAAAAGGAAAGTTCGCGTATATTGTTAGAAAATAAGTGGTTTACATTATTAGATTTGAATTCCTCAATTTTGAAAGGTAAGTAAAAAGTTACTTATTGTCAAGTTATGTTTGATTTTATAGTTAATAGATTGTTAGATTAAATTCAATTTTATTGAAGGGGTTAAGTATAATAAACTATGAAATTGAGTAAGACGAAAGAAAAACTAGTTTTAATGATTAAAAAGACTTAAGAAATCGCTTGAATGTGAAATTATTAAGTTTGGATATTGCCTATTTAATTAATGAAATTATTTAAAATAATTAATTGTTTATTTAAAAATTATATCTTATTTCAGGCGACGATACTGACATCAGAACAGTTTACCAATCCGGTTGATTTTGCGAATATAGTACTGTGAGTGAAAAAATATAAATATTTTTGAAGTATTTATAAATTAAGTATATTATCAAATTATATGCAATTATGTGTTCGATTATATGATTGTTACAAAAATCTCTTTTATTATGATACATATGGAATCTCAAAGATTATTTAGGGCACCTTTGTGACTTAGTATGTGAGACATGTGATATTGAGATTTGTTTGGTATGTGAGACATGCAATATTGAGATCGGCCATAAAAGTACCCATGATTATATATTTCTTTTAGTTCACAGAGGGCCTTGGCTGTGTTTTATCCTATACGGAGGGTCTTGACTGGATATTGGTCTCGATCGTGTACATACAGTTCACAGAAGGGCCATGGTCGTGTTCTAAAATGATTACTAGAGGTCTTTGAGACCGACTTTCATTCACGGAGGGGGCCAAAGGCCCATGGCGAAAATGCTTAGCCCGAGGGGCGGATTACAGATTTTAGTTAGAGGGTACATTTTTTGTGGATCACATGTTATGTGATGAGACGATGGTATAGATATCAGCTGATGACTATATCGTGATTATGAGATGATATTTACAGTGTTATAAGAATGACTTACTTTTTGCTATAATTGTATGAGTCTATCATGTGAATATTAAACGATATGAACTGAATGTTTGGTAAAAATGTTTAAAAGAGAAAGTATAATTATTTTCGAACTTTTCCATTCATTGAGCTATAAACTCATATATTTTCTCATAATTTTCTTACAGATAGCAATTGATTCTTTTAGCTAGAAGAGTCTAATGATTTCGGAATGAGAGCCACACGACATGTTGAATATTATAACTCAAATCGATGAAGCACGAAGTAAATATTTTGGGACCATCGCATTATATTTTAAATAAGCACTTGATTTTGTTATATTTTTTTGAAATAACTCATAGTCAGTCTTGGTGATAGATTTGATATCTAGTTAGCATCTATCATCGGTGCACGTCACGTTTCAGGTCCACTAGGGTTATTCGAGACGGGTCGTGTCAGTTTCTGATAGATAAAGCTCATTTTTTAAAAAGGTTATCTCAATGTGAGTGTATTGAGTTGGATAAATATTTTCATAACGATGGGATTCGCTTCTGTACATCAATGCTAGCCATGATGGTATGTTTAAATTTAGAGCTATACCAAATCGACTTTGAGATTGTATTTTCATTCTCAATTGAGAAATGATTAAAGATATCAACATGAATCGACTTTTAGATTTCATGTTAAAGGCTTCTTTTTTTTTTTTTTTTTTTTTTTTTTTTTTTTTTTTTTTTGTATTGTGGTAACTTTACAGTTACACATATGGCCAAATATAGCCATCTTAATAGTCGTACTTGAGTTTTTAATAGGGTTAAATCTTGTACAAGAAATTCGTCATATGGACAAAAATTACTGTATTTGTATAAAAGGTCTGATGGTAGGTTGTAATTCCAATATTGATATTGATGACATTAGATTAGTTAAGCATGATAAGGAGTGTAAAGAGACTATTTTGAAAGGATTGTCGTCAATTTTTGAAACAAAAGACATGGGTTTAACAAATTGTAGGATTTGTACTAAGAATACTTTTCGTATCTTCTCGCTCTATTATAAGAGTTTTATACTATAAATGCTTATGTGGAATTACAACTGTGACCATATAAGTCTTCATAAATGTCCAAAGACTTCATAAACGCACAAAGAAATATCCAGAGAACCATAACTAGTACGATTAAGAGTTAGGAGATAGAAGTATACTATGATATTTACTTTTCCTAACAATGATCATGCCATGGATCTAATCAGTAGGTATCAATATTATCTCTAGAAAATGTATTGTGATACCTAAAGGGTGTTGCTGTCAGTTATTCTATTTCGTTGTCAAAGAAATAACTTGTGATTGGAATAGATATATAATTGTTTACTAAGAATGAGAATTAGTCGAGCAAAATTAGTTATTTGACTTGTGCGCTTTGTCTATATAGAGTAGTAAGAAGCAAATGTTGTAATGTATACCTTGTCAGCTAAGGAAATTGTTTGGTATGGATGTATTGAGCATCTAATGATATTGGTTGAGAAAATGAGATCCATGATAGTTACGCAACTATCTTATATGTTAAGATTTCAAGTATCAAGATGGAACCAATCACTTAATGGTAATTCTATGAGAGGCATTAGCAAAGAAAGTGTCTTTGCGATATATCTACGTAAATGATAATATCTAATCATCATAATCTGAAGATGTCTTGAGAAATATTTTTTGATAATATGGAATCTCTAGAATTTCGTAGAATATGATACTTGGCGTATCAGACAAACTCTTGATTGAGTTTTGTGTGCTCATAGATGAACAATTTTGAGTTCATGTGTAATCTAATGTTGGGATTACGATATAAATGATTTGTATGCACATATAAAGTATGTCGAAGGGTTGAGATTGGCTTACTCACACAAGCAATCGCCTCAGACATTTTAAGATGTGTTGAGTTGAGACACAGTGATCATGTTTTTTACATGATCTAGTCGCCTTGATAGTAATCATTTTGTTTACAAGATCCAGTTGCTTTGATAAGGCATCAAGATGATATTACAACAAGTAATCGAAATGGATTTCGCTATCCATTAAACCCGTTTAGTAGCCTGATCGTGTTCTCGATCTGAGAATGCCTGGATGAATGAACATAAGGAGAACTCAAGTTAGGTATCGAGAAATACTTGAGCTAGGATTTGTACGATGTTATTTGTTTACAAAGAACATAACATACAGCCTAAGAAAGAGAGAAAATATCGTAGCATGTGTTTCATACCGCGTGTGCTTTTACGACCAATATTGGGTAAATGAGTAAATGGATCCTTATGTCCTCATTGTGTGAGACCTTAAGGTTTATATTACCTCATATATACCCTTATGACTTTTGACTGTTTCTTGAGGTTTTATTTCTGTATTGCTACTTTAGTATGTTGCCAATGACTATGACTGATTCGATTTGATGTGGCATGTCTAGGAAAATAGCTTATTTAAAACCAAAGGATTCAAGTAGGAAAGGAAAACTATTTTGACCAACATTTATGTTTGTATTCACTGGCCGGACAATTATGTTTAACCATTTAGGGTATAGAATGCAATTGTGAATACAATGATATGATGCGGGGTTCAAGTATGTTCCACAAATACTCGAGGGATCGGAAATACTTGAATTAATGTTGGAAAATGAGTTCGAGGTATAGTGAGATGTGATGTTCCTCATGTAGTAGAGCTACTATATATCCCTAACAGGTTTATAGTACCGTGAGCTCTATTATTACTCTTTGGTCACACGATCTATTTGCTGTATGAATTTTTGTGAGATAGATCTTGAGAAGGATCTAAGGTGTGACATTTGTTGTCATTTGTGGTTCGGATCAACCCCATCATGTACGAGTGGGAGATGTTGGAAAATACGGATAATGGGTCGCCCATGTGGGGTGACCCGACCCACAGGATTTTAAAAGGGTTGGAGAGAGTGGTTTGAATTTAGAATTCAAACTTATAACTCCCAAGTAACCACTTGAAACTTCTATATAGAAGTTATGGAAAAAGGAACAAAAAAAGTGGCATGAGAAAAAATGGTAAAAAAAATTCGTATGTAAATTCACTCTAAAATTGAAAAATCCCTAGAATCACATTTTTGGCATGAAATCTCACAAGAAATGATACTTAGATTGTGGATAATAATCCTCTTCCATTGTGATCGGGATTTGGACCATTAGAGTACAAGAAAATGCAAATTTTAGAGATTTGAAGGCAAGGTGATTCAACCACACAAAGATCTTGAAATTCATTATTTCAAGTAAGTTTGTTGACCCGAAATTCATGTCAAAACATGCTACAATTTTCCTACATCAAGAATTGAAAGGTTCAAGTTTTTATCTCTTATTATTCAACAAGGAATAAGCAAATTGTGGTATTGAGATATGAATTCATTGTCTCTTATGTATCAGTTCCAGTTATTGATTCAATAATACACATGGAGATTCGCAATGTATATAATTGCACCCTAATTCAAAGAACAATTGGCTTTGGCTTGCATACATGATTATGCACTTATTTAGGCCATTATTCGAAGATCTTTTGCCTGCATTCAAGGAGTTTTAGGGTCAATTTCTAGTTGATTGCATTTGGTTTGTGTTTCGTAGTACAAAATCCTGACTTTACATTGCATTGTGATAAAAGCAGTGAAACTGGTAATAAAACACTGGTTTAGGAGCTATAATAGAAACTCAAAGATGAGAATGGAAAATGGAGGATGAGAGAGAGGAGAAAATAAAAAAGATCCGAAGTATTCTGGAGGGGCATTGAAGATTTTAAGAAAGGAAAGCTAAATTAGATAATTTAAAGTTGAAGTCAAAAGAAGGCTATTCATGCAGAACAAGTGAGGAAATTGAAGCAAAACATTGTGGTAGGGGAACCTATCCCCTTCTGTGACTCTCTCTGTGTTGATGAAGCCCAGAAAACACGTTGAGAAACCAGTACAATCAACTTTACAGAGACGCCACAGACAGCAAAAATGTATTACTTGCTCCAAGAGTTATAACCATGCTATTCGTGTTTTAAATGGTGAAGAAGTATTTGGACAATAATCGTTCAATCCTATACAAATAAATGATGCTCTGCAAGAAGTTATAAGACGAAGAAATGCTTTCAAGAGGGATCCAATCTATTCGACCCATATGGATTACCACAACGATGGATTCAAGCTTCTTTGCTACATGGTCAATGTTATTTCTAACAATTTGATCTAAAAGGAACCATATTGCACATTGTCTCAAGCAGCGGCAGCGCACTTGCTGGAGGGAAATTTTTTGGTCTGAACCTGAGGTTGTTCTAAGCCATTTCTAACTGACATATTCCAATTAAAAGTATTTTTCTCAATAGTGTTGCTTCTGTTTGTTTTTATATGGTCAAGGTTTTTGGGAAATCTCTACCTATGAATAAAGTTTAGACTTATATACACTCATCAATTTCTTGAATAATTTCATATTGTGATTGTTCTAACAGTTTATCAGGCAATGTTCTTACTAGCCATAAACGGTGTTGCTGATAAATGTATTGTATTTATATTTTTTCAGGAATCTCTTGTAGTTCTGTGATTCTTATGGATTCTCAATATTTCCTTGCAACTATGTAGAAGTTCACAGTGTAGTTTAAAAAGGTTGCAGTTTGGTCTTTTGAGATCGATTATGTACAACTAATCTCAAATATTATGTTGCACATTCCCATTTTTGAATGGTTTTATATCTGAGCATTTCCAATTTTTTGGTACATATTTTCTAAGAGATTCTAATATTTACTACAACTAAATTACTTGGGTCTTGAAACTGTTAATTCCATATTTGAATGCTTTTAGTAAGTATAGTCTGTGCTGTTTCACCTCAATTACTGCTATGAAATGAGAGTCTAGAGCTGCTGAGTTTAGTTTACATTGTAATGCTTATTTGCATGTGAGAAATTCTATCTATTTTATTCACTGTTTTAAAAGGCGCACATTGGTGGCGGCTAGGCATCGCCAATTCGCGATGCGTAGCGGAAAGGCCAAACTGAGTAGCTTGGTGCCTTATTTAGTGGTCAAAAATAACCGTTGACCCGTTATGCATACCTATAGGGCTATAAGCAAAAACCGCAATACCAGAAAATCGAACCGAAACCGCATTTTAGAAACCGTCGATTTGGTGCCATGTGGACCCGGTCAACGAAATGGTTTTGACCCAAACCAAATCGGTTAAAATAGTTTGGTTTAGGTTTGAGAATTTTAATTAAAACCAAACCGGACAGGTGAAAAAATATATAAAAATAAAAAAATGAAAAAATGAAATTTTTTGAAAATTGATCCAAATATGTAAAATTCAATAATTTTGTTATTTGTGGGTATTTTTGTCAATTCTTAATTTTCTAATACAGATATATTATTATTATTATTATTATTATTATTATTATTATTATAAATATATAAAAATGAAAAAATGAAATTTTTTGAAAATTCATCCAAATATGTAAAATTCAATAGTTTTGTCATTTGTGGGTATTTTTGTCAATTCCTAATTTTCTAATACAGATATATTATTATTATTATTATTCAATAATCCTAATATATATTTAATAATTTCAAGACTAACATAATTTATCAAAAGCCTTTTTCCTCTTTAAAATTTAGATGAAATCCAGTCGACACCCAACACAGTTTTGAGCCACCGGCACCGCACACTCTTTTTCAGATTCTTCACGCCTCTTCAAAATTGAATTGAAGTCCATTATACCAAATCAGAAACAAAGAGATCTTAGACATTCGGTGATAATATTTGCTACAAATAAAGTTTCAGATCAATAATTTTTTGGAGCAAACTAAGGTAAGAATCTGAAATTAAATGTGTTTCGTAACATCATACAAACGTAAATTTGTGTAATTATTATGTTTAGATATTATAAATAATTGTTTTATTATTGTGGTTGTTTATTCTCTTTGTTTAATCAGTATCCCTTTTTTCAGATATGATGATCATGAAGTCTTGTTAGACATCATTATGTTTTTTGGACCTTATATCTAGTTTAGTAGATTTGTATTGTAACGTTATTGTATCGTCATTAGCCCAAAAAAATTTGAATAAAAATGAAAAAAAATTATATTTTAGTTTATTGTGATTTCACTTTGATTTAGTTGATATTTAAATTTATAGTAGATATATTTAGCCCCTGTTTGAACCATATTTTTCATATCATCATAATGAGAAAATTGACTATTGGAGAGGAGGCTAGGTCCCACACATGAAATAGCAGGTCAACAAAGATGGCTAGACTTGTGGAATAACGGTCTAAATTTTCATTTTCTTGTTCCAAAAATTTGGTTCAAACAGGGGCTTAGTTTGTTTTAGATTTATTACGAGTGAGATATAAATATATATTAAATTCAATGAATTAATGACATAAAAGTAGACGTGCAAAAAAATATATGGTGAAACCGACGGTTTAAAACAGGACCAAACCGTTAGGTTTAGGTTTGATTTTTTTTTCAAACCCTTCAAAATGATTTGGTTTAGGTTTGAGTTTTTCTCAAACTGTTTTAAACGGTTTGGCTTGAAAATATGTCAAAAACTGGTAAAATCGGACCGCTTACGCCCCCTAGGCGCGCATAATTATCATTTATTTATTTTTTATTATTATTTTCTTTTTTACAGTTTTTCTAAGTTAAAATTTAAATATTGATTTCTTCATTTCATCGGTTCTAAATTCAAAATAGCCACTTGAAGCCTTAAACAAAGGAAATCTCCCAAAAATTTCTATTTATTTACTATTTAATATTTATATTTGGAAATTTATTTATTTATTTTGTTTAAAACTTTGAAAAAAAAATGTATAATTTCCTATAAAATTGATTTAGATATATGGTTGGTATTATTTTTAATTATTAAATAGTTTTTTGATTGATTAAAAATTAAAATAAGAAAACGCTTTTTTAAGCCTAACTTGAACTCATTTAGCCCATAGCTTAGCCTCCACGTAATTTTATTGCAATTGGTTGACGCCTTTTTCTGCATTTCTTTATTAGAGAATCTATTCTCGTTCTTTTGAGATTAAATTCAAAGAACATGTAGTTTCATAGAGGAAAACTGCGAAAAGAAGACACAGGCATACTCTAATTTGCTACATTAAATTAGCAAAAAAGTTGAGAAATTATATCACATGCGTTTCTTTAATTATGCCTGTCCAGCAACACCATATATTTCAGGTTCTAAATACGGACAAAGTATCGTATTGAGCTGCAAATTTCTGTTGAGTTTGTTGTTTTAAGACTTTCCTAATGTAACAGCAGAGAATTAATGTCTTTGACTAAAATTTATCTTTGTAACCTAAGAACAATAAATTTCAAGTAATGACACTTTTGTCATATTTTTTATTACTATGGTCTAATTACTATAAAAAATAGGGTCATAGACTTTCTTGATCACTCGACAAATAAGAAAAGCAAAACAACTTGAGAAAAAAAAGAGCAAAAATGGCTTCTTTCCTACACAACTTCTCATCTGTGTTGATTTCCATGGTTCTCATTTTCTTGCTTGTGGTTCCATCTTTAATGTGCCACTCAATGGAGGAAAAAGATCTTCAGCACATTTGCTCCAAAACCCAGAATCGTACAGAGTGTTTGAATCTGTTTAAATCAGATCCCAGAAGCTTGAACACAGATATAAAGGGCCTAACAGGAGTTGCAGTCGACCTGGCGTTGAACAAATCCAATGCAGTCCACACCCAGTACAATCAACTTTACACGGACACCAAGAATTCTGAAATGCAGGAGAAATATATTGCTTGCTCCAAGAATTACAATGATGCCATTCGTGATCTTCAGGTGGTGAAGAAGTATTTAGATATTAATCGTACTAGGTTCATTTCTGTTGAAATAAACGATGCCCTGCAAGAAGTTATGAGTTGCAGAAATGTTTTAAAGAAGGAACCAATCGACCCGGCCAATATGGATTACCAGAACGAGGAATTCAAGCTTCTTTGCTACATGGTTAAGGTCACTTCCCACTATTTGATCCAGAAGTAACCATATTTGTGCTCTGTCTAAAGCGCTGCAGAGCAGTTGCCCCCCTGGAGAAAGAATTTTTTTTTGGTCACTGTGGTCTGAATTTGTCTTAGTTCTAAGCCATTTTTTTATGACATGATTCCAATAACAGTTTTTTCTTTTTAATAGGATCAAGGTTTCTCGGAAATCCCTTCCCGAATAAAGTTTAGTCTTTTATACACTACTCATTTCTTGAATTATTTCATGTTATTGTTCGTCGGTCAATGCTCTTACAAGCCTTAATGGTATAACCGATAAGTTGTCTACCCATCTCTCATGATTTCAATAGGGTCGTCTGAATGCAGTATAATGTACTTGTTGAAATTGATTATAGCTTTGTTTGTCTCCAAGGGAAAATTATACAACAAGATTATGTTTGGGCCAGTTTAGCAGCCACTTATTTCTTCTCATTTTTTATTTATTATTATTTTTTATTCTCGTTTAATATTTGTGATTTTGGTGGGAAAAAAAAGGGACCTCACATATTTAGAAGCACAATTGAACTCCAAGAGCTTGCAAAAAATTGGGATATAATTTGAATATGAATGCATAATCTGACAATTAGTATCTAAGATGGCAGGATACACTTATAATCAATTACAAACTTGTCATTCAGCAGGACTATCCATGGGTCCAACTCCAACCCGAAGTTCCAATTTTATGTGTTGAGACTCCAAATTCAAATCAATGAAAACAGAATCTTGGTTATTCCTGTTACGTGTATTAGTGCCAAGTTTAAGTGTTGAATCTGGAAAGGAGGTGAGATCTTCAAGAATTGAAAGGTTCAAGTTTTTATCTCCTATTATTCAACGAGGAAAAAGCGATTTGTGGTATTGAGATGTGAATTCATTGTCTCTCATGTATTAGTTCCAGTTATTGATTCAATATACACATGGAGATTCGTAATGTATGTAACTGCAGCCTGCTTCATAGAACAATTGGCTTCGGCTTGCATACACTTATTTAGGCCATTATTCCAATTTCTTTTGCATGCATTCCAGGAGTTTAGGATCAATTTCTAGTTGATTGCATTTGGTTTGTGTTTCGTTGGACAAAATTCTGACTTTACTTTGCATTGTGATAAAAGCAGCGAAACCGGTAATAAAACACTGATTTAGGAGCAATAATAGAAACTCAATGATGAGAATGGAAAACGGAGGATGAGAGAGAGGAGAAAATAAAAAAGATCCGAAGTATTTTGGAGTGGCATTGAAGATTTTAAGAAAGGAAAGCTAAATTAGCTAATTTAAAGTTGAAGTCAAAAGAAGACTATTCGTGCAGAATATGGGAGCAAATTAGAGCAAAACATTTGGAATAAAGGTCTCCACAAGATAAATGATACACCATTGGATACATAATTGAATTAGGAGTCAACTCATTTTATGAATGATATTTATAGTGTCCTATGAGAAGTTGTGTATGATTTACTGGAGAATGCTCCATGGAAAGGGCAGAGACGAAGATGCTGGCATTTACTGAGGCCAGAAAATTGAGCGGGCATCTTGAAGTCATGATGGCCCGAAACACTAAAAAAGTAGTTTTAAGATTTTTCTTTTGGATATCTGGAACATCAAGTTTTTAGGATTTTAGAAAATCTCTCTCTCTCTCTCTCTCTCTCTCTCTCTCTCTCTCTCTCTCTCTCTCTCTCTCTCTTTCATTTTCAAACCCTATCATTTTTTCTATCTCTCTCTCTCTCTCTCTCTCTCTCTCTCTCTCTCCCTATATATATATATGTATGTATGTATATCACAAGTCCAGGAAGAAAGAAAGAGAATTTTGGTGACAAAAACACCACGACTAATCTCAAGAAAGAATACATACACTAGGTTTCTTGGTTTTCAAGAAAGAAGAAGGAGAATCATTTAAGAGATTCAAAGATCAAGACTTTTCTTCCATATGATTCTATTGATGATTTATTTTATATCGAATATGTGATTTTGTAACTCAATTAAGCTTGGCTAGATTTCTTAACACTAGGATGAAGATGAAACCTTGTTTTTGAAGATTTAATCATGCATTCTTGTTTTTTTACTCTAACCATTTATTTAATCTGAATAATTGCTATTGTCTTATTGTCTTTAAATGCTTGATCACCAATTGGACTGTGGTTTGTTTTGTTTTCGGGAGGTGATAACAATTATCATAAAATTTGATAGAAGGTAGGGATATACCCCTATATTTTGTGTGGTAGTTAATTCACTATCATAGCTTTCTACGCATTTTTGCAAATTCACATCTTTCGTAAAAATATAATGAGGTCATATGTAAAAATTAGTTCAAGTCTACTTAGCAGAGATTATTGAACGAATTATTGAATTTGGAATATTAAGACACATGAAACACAAAGACAAGAGAAAGGTCTGAGTGACTTTTACTAAGAGTAATTCCAATATGGAAAAGGTTGAAAATATGCTTTTCCATTTTCTCTCATTTCAATACTTACAAATTCGATTTGTCTACAAAACCCAATCAAAGTAATTCGCCCCCTTCTCAAGTTCCAGATATCAATTCTTTCACTTGGTGTTCATATGTTCATATTCTAAGACATTAACACTCACTTTGCCTTGAACTTGAACTTAGGTAGGCTTAAACTTCAGCCTCAATATATCATCAAATTCATTCAAATATTGTTAACTACAAGAATTGGGGTTAAGCTGAAGAAAGAGGTGGATACTGAATCTTAATGCCATTTCCAATTTGAGTTTTATACAAGGCTTATCAAATCACTTTTATTTGCTTATTAATTTAGGAATAATAGTTGTAGAGAGGAGTAATTATCAACCACCAAGGCGATATACAGGCTCAGTTCACCAAGAAATCGAATCAATACCAAAGAAAATGACCCAAGAACACCACAAAGGTTTCACCTATGGTTGCTAAGCTTTTGCCACTTCAAGAACACCACAAAGGAGGGAAATATCACCAAGATATATGTCTTAAAGAGAATGGTAGAAGATGGAGATAGAGAGGCCGAGAGAAATTACGCAGGAAGGAGAAAGGGACACCAAGTCTTTTTTCTTACATAGTGGTGTGAAGAAAAAACGGGAATATATTGGACCAAGTCACAAAATATGGTAAGTTAAGTTTTAGGTAATGGGTAAAGGTCCAATACCATATAAGTGGACAATAGTGTGGGTCTCAAAATTAGCTAGTCATCCAAATAGGTGAAAACATAGCCCATGAGCAACACAACTTAATTAGTTGCTTCAAAAGGACCAATCACTTCTTAGGTTGGGTCGTTAAAATTTGGTATCAATTAATTGCTCAGTCATATCGCAATCGTCGACTGATATTAATAAACGGTTTACATCATCGCCCAGAAGGTCATTTGATAACAATATGTCCAACAATAGTTAAAAAGAAACCAAAACATTTAATTCGTGTTTGATATAATTAGTTTTAATTAAGTAGAATCTAAAGAAGAAATCCCCGATTCCTCATGGGAATGATGCTCTATTCATTACTTTCTTACTTGCCCATGATACTTTATACTCTTTCTCTAATTCTTAGAGATTACAGATTCTCAGTTTTCCTTAAACTGCATAGAAGTTTTATTGAGGCTTAACATAGTGTACAATGTCGTATCAAAAGGTTTCCGTTTGGTCTTTTGACACCAAAAGGTGTCCAACTAATCCAATTTCTATTCGTTATGATATTATATTGCCATTTTTTTTATGTTATCTCTCCTAAATATGCTTCAAATCTCTTAGCCTTTCCATTTATTGGGACATATTTTCTTGGAATTTTATTTGTTATAATTAACAAGCAGCAATCCTTTGTGGGTCTTGGAACTATTGATGCCAAATTTTGATTGCTTTTTGTGTGTATGATATGAGTTGCTTTACCTCGATTACTGATTATGAAATGAAATTTTGGAGTAGCTATGTGATTTGTGAGTTTACATTATAATTGATTATTATCAATAGAAGAAGCATATTTGTAGAGAGATGAGCAGAAGCAGTAGGAGGGGGAGGAGAGAAACTAGAGAGAAAATGGGAAAGAGAAAAGACAAGGGAGTGGAAACGTGGGCATTCGAAGTTCAATTACAAATCATATAAATAAAAAAAAACAACAAAATTGAAGTCAAGGGCTTGGACTTGCCCATTCATATAAGCCTAATTACTAAAGCACATATAAAAGTCCATAATAACAAGAGCAGAGATATAGATATCCTCATCATCTCTTTGGGGATAGTAGAAAAACTCGACTTTGTCGAGTGGATAAATCACAAAAGGTGGCAATCAATCTTCCAATCATTAGCTAAGTGACGATTATAAATACGTGTCACCGGTTATCTGAATTTGTTGTCTCTACCAAATCAAGCAAAGGAAGATCCTGCTGCTTATAAAGCTTCAATAAATCTGGATCAAGCTGCTAGAGTATCCATTTGAAAATCCATGTACAATCAGAATAATGATGATCTATCTAACAAACATGGAAGCTCCGAATCTCTTCATCATTGGTCCACACAATCTATTAAACTAAAATAGCATCAATTTTATCTTTACGTGCTGTGATAGATGGTATTGGATTAGAAATAGTTACAAATTTAGGTTGCTATGCCATCGATGGATGTGGAACAAGATCCTCTGAAAGATTAAAATGGCTTTTTCAAACAACTAAGTCCTCAATATTGAAAGTAGAGTGGTAGCCAAAATGTAAGGAAATATCAATGACATATGTATTTGGACTAACACATTTCAATATTTTAAAAGGACCAGCACTACGGGTTTGCAACTTAGAAATAGATCCAAGTGCTGTTCCTATCTAATTTGGATCATAACATAATTGCCAATATTAAATTTGACATGTCGTTTATCTAAATCAACTCAAAGTTTATATGATGCATTATTTACTTCAAGTTGCTTACTGATCTTAATATGCACCCATGAAGGCATTGTATAAATGCCTTAGCTGATACAGACACACTAGCATGTGGAGAAAAGGGATTCATATGTATAGGTAAATTCACAGAACCTTTATATGCAATTTGGCTATATGGAGGATCAAATCTCAATTTCTATGACTTTCTTAGACGAGATACCTTGATAAGTTGTCAAGACTATGATTAACAACTTCAATCTAACCATCAATTTGATGATGGTAGATAGTGGAGAATTTCAATTTAGTGCTAACCATATGTCATAGGGTTCTCCAAAAATGGCTAATGAAACAAATATTCCTATCTTAGACAATGGTCTTAGAAAGGTTACACAATTTGACGATCTCATTAAAATATAACTTGGCAACCATCAATCGAACTCTTCCTACAAGGGATAAAGTGAGCCAGTTTCGAGAAGCGATCCACTACAATGAAAATAGAATCATGTTTCTTTGGACTACGTAGAAGTCCTAATACGAAATCCATATTAATGTCTAGCCAAGAATAACTAGGGATGGTAAGAGGTGTGTACAGACCAATGTTCTGCCTCTTTTACATGGCCTGATGATAGGTGTTATAGGTGTTAACTATCTTAGTCTTTAAATTGGGCCAATAGAATTGACATTCAATTTTTTCTATAGTCTTATCATATCTAAGATGTCTGGCCAAGCCCCCGATATTAATTTCCTAAACTATAAAGGATTGCATGAAAGTCCAATGGATGCTCAACTTATTGGATCTAAAAAGATAACCCTTTTCAAGATGGAAATCATAAGTAGTATCTGATTGCCCACATTGCAAAGCGAGAAAAATATGTTTAAAATTGGGACATAACTTGCATTCTTCTTTAAGTCTTTCAAAACCAATGATCTTGACACTCATGATAGAAAAGAGAGTGATATGACGGCTCAAGCATCAACCATTTGGTTTTTAATACCCTTCTTATGCTTCAAAACAAAAAGATAGGCTTGCAAATATTCGATCTAGTAACCATACCTAGAATTCAACCTTTTCTGAGAATTAAGGTGGATGGTCCGATTAGAGGACAAATTCTTTGTGTAACAAGCAATGATGTCAATAGTGCAAAGCTAGTACAACTACACACAATTACTTACCATAAGTTGAGTACCATTATTTGGCATTATTTAATTTCTCACTAAAACAAGCAAGAGAATGACGTTCTTGAGTTAGGATTCGACCTATTGCTACCTCGAAGCATCATCACATTCGACTTCAGAAACTTTGGAAAAATTAGGAAGTCATATGATAGGAGCTTCTATCATTCACTTCTTAACTAATTTAAAGCCTTAGCAGTTCCTGTGTCCAATGGAATTCTACTCTCTTCATGCACTTCGTGGAAGTAGCTATGATCGTGCTAAATCCCTTAATGAAAAAATGATAGTAGGTAGCTAATCAATGAAAACTCCTAACTTTATGTATAGTCTTGGGTTCAGGCTAATTAACAATGGCTTGAATCTTTGCAGGGTCAGGAGATACTCCTATAGCAGATGTAATGAATACTAGAAAAACAACTTTATCAGTGAAGAAAGAACATTTCTTCACATTAGCGTACCATTTTGTTGGATGACGGATAGAACAAATCCCTGTGAGGTAATCTTGATGTTGTTTTTTAATTTTACCGTGTATGAGAATGTTATCAAAGCAGACGATGAAGAACTTAACCATGTAAGATCGAAGATTTTCTGTTATCACCTACGTAAAAGTACTTGGAGTATTAGTTAGTCCAAAAGGCAACTGTGCACAAATTCCAACAATAATACAACACAATACAGATAAGCCTAATTCTCAGGCTTTTACTACAAAAATAGTATGAAATGTATATGTGGATGCAAAATACATAGTGAGCCCATCAACTATCTATAAGTGAGTCAAAATGACATCCAAAAATGAACACGTGTCCTAAAATGCGAACTACATGCTCTATGAAATTAATCATGCTAGCTAAGTCTATCATGTGGCTTTGACTCCAAAATCAAGGTTTAAATCCAAAAGATTCCTAAAAACTTAACTGTGACCTAATAAGAAAAATAGTGAAAAAAATAAATGAGTTTATAGCTCAGTGAGTGAAGAAGTTCAAAAATAATTATACTTTTTTATTTATACATTTTTATTAAAAATCGAATTTACATTATTAACAGTCCATAATATAACAACATATAATAATAATAATTAAGATGTGAGACATCCTTGTAATGCTAAAAAATATCATCTCAAGTCATGATATAATCATCAACCGAAATCTATACCATCATCTTATCATATCAAATGTACTGAAAAATTCATCAAAAATGTACACTCTGACTGAAATATGTAATCTGGTCATATTGCGTAGACTATCCCTCAAGCTAAGAACTCCCGACATGGGCCTCATGCCCGTTCAGTGGAAATGGGTCTAAAAAAAGTCTCATAATCAATTTTAGAACACGACCAAGTCCCTCAGTGATATATTTACACGATCAAGACCGCTTTAGCCGCGATTAAGACCAATTCGTGTAGGATAGAACACAACTAAGGCTACTCAGTGAACTAGAAGAAGTATATAATCATGGGTATAATAACAATTGAATCATTTCTCATTTCTATACGAATTAAGAATTAATTGTAACTAGTTTCTCTTCTAATTCTTTCCCTTTGTGTGACCAAACCAAAATATTATATGTAGAATTTAAAATATCAATGCTGTTTTTTTCCGTTTCAATATACATATACTCATGCCCATATATTCATTAATGTTGCAATTTCATATTTTCACTTTTTTTTTTGTAACACAATTGTATAAGTTCCTTCAGTTTGCCATTCTTTTGCCATTTCCAATCTTTGACTCACTGGAATAACTAAATCCAATTTCTAGTTCACATTATTCTATTATGCAAGTCAAGTTAATCATACCCATAAATCCATTTCTTGAATTTCAATATTTCCCATTCCATTTTCATATTTGATTAATCTCTCCAATTGAAGAAATATATTGTGCCTCCTTTCTTTTTATTGAGCATAAGTTATCCCATTTCTTTCATTTCTAGAATTAATAGATAGTACTTGATATAGCCCCAAATGTTAAGCTAAAGACTGAATTGATGATTCTTAGTTCTTTGTAAACATAACACAATTAATTCGTGTAATCCTTTTTTGGTCTCACCTGATGTAAAGGCAAACATAGAATTAATTCCAGCAAGAAGTGAATTATGTCCCAGCTTGAATTTCATCTTCTTCTTTTGTTTTTTTTTTCTTCCCCCTCCCCTCCCCTCCCCTCCCCCCATTTCTTCTCTCTTTGCCTCTCGTTTCTCTATCTGTTTCTCTGTATGTAAGTTTGTAAAATGGATTTAGATTCAAATGGATTAGAGTGGATAGAATTTGATTTTTTTTTTTTGTTTGTTTCACAATTTTTTTAATATCTTGACTAAGTTGATCAATTCCTAATGTTTGATTCAATTAATAAATTAAGGTATTACAAAATTTACCCCTTCAAAAAATTTCATCTTCGGAATTCAACTGACTAAGCACTAAAAGTTGAGGATATTGAGAACCCATTTGATCTTCACTTTCCCATGTTGTCTCTTCCATATTATGATTCCTTTATAGAATTTTAACTAATGGAATAGTATAACTGTGCACATCCTAATGCTCTCACTGTTTCCCAAACAATAAAAGCACTCTCAAATATGAGTGAGATCCCTGAATATTGTCTGACAAATAACTTAGCTATAAAATAATTTCTTCTTGACTATCTGTATCTGTCGACGACTATGAACTACATGGGCCCAAATTTAACTCAAAAAGAGGCCTCGACCAAGCTTTTAGCCTTGGCGGCAAATTTTTTAGCTACTAGGAGAGGGAACGCAATAGTTACATCACAGGGCACCTGGTTTTATCAAAAAAAATAAAAAATAAAATAACAAAATTGTAAACTATACAGCACATTGATAAATTGGAAAGATGAAGAAACAAAAAGTCCAACCTTCACTGTCCTAGATCCTTAAAATCAACTGCTGGCTATATGATGCAAATTGGAAAGTCTATTTTAGACATAAAAGAAAGTAAAATCATTCAGAGTAGTATTTTCCTTTATTCCATTCGTCGAGATCATAACAGCCAGCGTCTTCTCTCTCTTTATTCTTCTTTACTAGTTGTTATAATATTAGGGTCCATTGGACAGATATTGGACAAAGATATTTGTATAAAAATGAATGGATAAAGATATTTGTATAAAATTTTGTTCACAAAATAGTGTACTCACTCTCATAAAATCAGTGAACCCCATGTGAATTTAAAAAATATCAACGTGTGGATCCAAAAAGAATTCTCTGTTGGCAGCCCTTTTTTTCTCTCCGTTCCTCTCTCTCTCGCTTATTGCATATATATAGACTAAGGGCTGCTTGTATATATGTATGAATGTCAGTCGCCTAGTTTGACAAAAAAAGGAACTCCAAAATATATTTCAATTCTCCTTCAATTTCCAGCCCAATTTTGACTTACCAAAGAACTCCAATTTCTCTCTACTTTTCCTATTGCATGCGTGAGTTGTGTGTATATAAATATACATATATATATATACACACACATAAAGGCCACCAACTTGTATTTTATTCCACATAAAATTCCCATAAGCCCACTTTTATTTGTATTAAAAATTCCCATAAGCCCACTTAAATTTTTTTCATATATAAGGTATATCGTTTACACCAATTCACAAATCAAGTACAAAGTTTAAAAATTTAAAATTCAGGTTTCTGTATAATTAATTGATTGAAAATTTATTAATTAAGTATAATAAAGTCACAGTTACATAATTAATGATCACAAAGTCACAATTATGGGTCACAGTTTTATTTACTAATCACATATCATCAAATTAATTAGTCACGAATTTTTTCGAGATCACAAATTAAAAATTTTGTAGGTTATAAAGTATTTTGACGTCACAAATCAAAATGTTTATAGGTCACAGATTGTCACAAATTATCAATTTTAGAGTTACGGACCAAATTTTAAGGTCACAGACCACCGCCAACAAAAAAAAAAAAATCGGTAGTCACCCAAACCACCAACTTGCACCCCTACAAGCACCACCTCTGTGGGTTCACCACACACCACACTATATCCACAACGCACCACCACCACTAGCAAACACCAACAACTGTAATAACATTGCCACCCTCATTGCACCACTAATTTTTTGTCACAGATGCCTAAATCATTTGTCACATATGCCTAAATAGTTGGTCACATACACCTAATCATTTATCACAGATGCTTAAATAGTTGGTCACAGACACCTACCCATCATTGTCACCACAACCACCACCACCACCAAACACACAAGCAACACAACCATCGCCATCCTCACTACATCACAACAACTGCTTCACTCACTGATTCACTTGCAAAACACAAGCAGAACTATTCATAGATCCATCCATTATGGAGGTACTACTTCAAAAACACTTAGGGGGTTGTATTTGTGGTTGACAGTAATGACAGAGATTGTGTTGTGGAGGCAAGTGATGAACTGCGAAGTAGAGTACAGTAGGTCCATCAGCCACCTCAATGCACCACCACCACCACCATCACCACATCATACTATTACCGCCTATCCTTCTCACCAAACCTCGCGGCTACCTAGATCCACCACACCAACTCACCACTATCGCTTGCTGCCTTTCTCATACACCCAATTGGAGTTGATCTCGCCACAACATCGACTCCATGACATCGTGACACTGTCATCACGTAGCCGCATCGATGCACTACTACCATAGATGCCGCCGCCGGCACCACCACCACCACCATCACCCTTCGTACCACTACCACCAATCGTTCTCACCACACCACACCAGACTCACCAAAGCATCAACTCCACAGCGTCGATCAGGCAAATCTATAGTTGTGTCTAGGTTTAGAGTCTAGAGAAAATGGTGGGGAGAGAGAGAGAGAGATTTAGGTTTGAAAATGGAATTGGGGATTGGTTGAGGTTGATTAAGGATAATATATCGGATCTATGATTAATTAAAGTTTGTACTTGAATTTTGAAAAGTAATCTTTAAATGCCAGTTATTGTGCAATTTCCTCTTAATGGGATTCCCAATGGTTAATGAATTTGAATCCTATACAAGTCCAACAATTAGGCCCATTTAATTTATTATTTTCTTCAAGTCCTCAACTTTCAAAGTGCTGAATTTGATCCCCAGCTTTCATCCAATGGCCAATTTAATCCTCGATACTTTGGATTTTGCCATTTTTACGCCACTTTTTGATTCTTTCCTTCAACTTCTTTTTCATTCATAGAGTTACATCTATTAAACATAGAATACAAAAATTTAGGATATCTTTTGTCAAAAGAACCATCAAATATCGTTATTTTAGGCACCAAATAAGTGTATAAAATACACTTATTAGTAGTATCTTCCTTTTTACTGTTTCAATTTTTCTTCCTTTGACTAGAGATTAGGTATCTGCCCCTCCATTGTATTATTATTATTATTTATTTATTTATTTATTAAAAAAAAGGTCGAACCCCAACATTGAGGGCCTTCACCGTCCTGTCCGTAGAGTTTTGTGAGGGAGGTAAATTGCAGGATATGCCTCAACAGGCCAGGGAACAAGACTTGCCTGTACACTGTGCCTATGAGGAGTCCAATTTCATGTCTCAGAAATTAAACCCCCACACTGCTGCTGCC
This sequence comes from Olea europaea var. sylvestris, assembly GCF_002742605.1. Classification (NCBI taxonomy): domain Eukaryota; kingdom Viridiplantae; phylum Streptophyta; class Magnoliopsida; order Lamiales; family Oleaceae; genus Olea; species Olea europaea. The sequence goes on from NW_019267788.1 coordinate 272,780, forward strand.
AGCAAGGCATGAGATAACATGTCCCCTTTCGTTCTGTCTTGATAGAGCCTAGAAAACACATTGGTCAACCAGTACGATCAACTTTACAGACGCCAGGGACAGGAAAAATGTATTACTTGCTCCAAGAGTTATAACCATGCTATTCGTGATCTTTTAAATGGTGAAGAAGTATTTGGACAATAATCGTTACTAGCTCAATCCTGTACAAATAAATGATGCTCTACAAGAAGTTATAAGGCGAAGAAATGCTTTCAAGAGGGATCCAATCTATTCGACCCATATGGATTACCACAACGATGGATTCAAGCTTCTTTGCTACACGGTCAAGGTTACTTCTAACAATTTGATCTAAAAGGAACTATATTGCACATTGTCTCGAGACCACTGGGGAAACTGCTCCCACTGGTTGCTGGAGGGAAATTTTTTGGTTTGAACCTGTGGTTGTTCTAAGCCATTTTTAAATGACATATTCCAATTAAAAGTATTTTTCTAAATAGTGTTGCTTCTGTTTGTTTTTGTATGGTCAAGGTTTTTGGGAAATCTCTACCTATGAATAAAGTTTAGACTTCTATACACTCCTCAATTTCTTAAATAATTTCATGTTGTGATTGTTTTAACAGTTTCTCAGGCAATGCTCTTACTAGCCATAAATGGTTGTGCTGATAAATGTATTGTATTTATATTTCTTCAGGAATCTCTTGTAGTTCTCTAATTCTTATGGATTTTCAATATTTCCTTGCAACTATGTAGAAGTTCACAGTGTAGTATAAAAGGTTGTAGTTTGGTCTTTTGAGATCGATTATGTACAACTAATCTCTAATATTATGTTGCACATTCCCATTTTTCTATTTCTGAGCATTTCCAATTTTTTGGTACATATTTTCTAATAGTTTCTAATTTTTACTGCAATTAAATTACATTGGTCTTGAAACTGTTAATTCTATATTTGAATGCTTCTAATAAGTACAATCTGTGCTGTTTCACCTCAATTGCTGTTATGAAATGAAAGTCTAGAGCAGCTGAGATTAGTGTACATTGTAATGCTTATTTGCATGTGAGAAATTCTATCTATTTTATTCACTGTTTTAAAAGACGCGCATTGGTGGCACATGCAAATAAGCATTACAATGTAGGCATTGCCAATGCACGATGCGCGGCGGAAAGGCCAAACCGAGTAGCTTGGTGCCTTATTTAGCAGTCAACAATAACTGTTGACCGGTTATGTGCACCTAGGTGGGCATAATTATCGTTTTTAATTAATTAATTAATTAATTATTATTATTTTTCCAATTTTTCTAAGTTAAAACTTAAATGTTGATTTCTTCATTTCGTTGGTTCTAAATTCGAAATAGCTGCTTGAAGTTTTAAACAAATGAAATCTCGAAAAATTTCTATTTATTTACTATTTGATATTTATATTTGGAACTTATTTTTTTGTTGAAAACTTTGAAAAAAATGTATAAATTTCCTATAAAATTGATTTAGATATATGGTAGGTATTATTTTAAATTATTAAACGGTTTTTTTGATTGATTAAAAATTAAAATAATATTAAAATAAGAAAACGCATTTTTTACGTTTTTTTACGTCTATGCTTCATTTTTAAACATTGATTTTATTGCAATTGGTTGACGCCTTTTTACATTTCTTTATCAGAGAATCTATTGTCATTCTTTTGAGATTAAATTCAAAGAAAATGTAGTTTCATAGAGGAAAACTACGAAAAGAAAACATGGGCATACTCTAATTCGCTACATTAAATTAGCATAAAAGTTGAGAAATTATATCTCGTGCATTTCTTTAATTAAGCCTGTCCAGCAACACTACACATTTCAGGTTCTAAACATGGACAAAGTATCGTATTGAGCTGCAAATTTCTGTTGAGTTTGTTGTTTTAAGACTTTCCTAATGTAACAGCAGAGAATTAATGTTTTTGACCTACATAAAATTATTTAGGCACATAAAAGTTCATCTTTGTAACCTAAGAAAGAACAATAAATTTCAAGTAATGACACTTATGTTATATTTTTTATTACTATGGTCTAATTACTATAAAAAGAGGGTCATAGACTTTCTTGATCACTCAACAAATAAGAAAAGCAAAAGAAATTGAGAAAAAAAGAGCAAAAATGGCTTCTTTCCTACACAACTTCTCATCTGTGTTGATTTCCATGGTTCTCATTTTCTTGCTTGTGGTTCCATCTTTAATGTGCCACTCAATGGAGGAAAAGGATCTTCAGCACATTTGCTCCAAAACCCAGAATCGTACAGAGTGTTTGAATCTGTTTAAATCAGATCCCAGAAGCTTGAACACAGATATAAAGGGCCTAACAGGAGTTGCAGTTGACCTGGCGTTGAACAAATCCAATGCAGTCCACACCCAGTACAATCAACTCTACACAGACACCAAGAATTCTGAATTGCAGGAGAAGTATGTTGCTTGCTCCAAGAATTACAACGATGCCATTCGTGATCTCCAAGTGGTGAAGAATTATTTAGATATTAATCGTTACAGGTTCATTACTGTCGAAATAAAAGATGCCCTGCAAGAAGTTATGAGTTGCAGAAATGTTTTAAAGAAGGAACCAATCGACCCGGCCAATATGGACAACCAGAACGAGGAATTCAAGCTTCTTTGCTACATGGTTAAGGTCACTTCCCACTATTTGATCCAGAAGTAATCATATTTGTGCTCTGTCTCAAGCACTGCAAAGCAGTTGCCCCCCGCTGGGGAAAGATTTTTTTTTGGTCACTGTGGTCTGAATCTGTCTTAGTTCTAAGCCATTTTTGTATGGCATGATTCCAATAACAGTTTTTTCTTTTTAATAGGATCAAGGTTTACAGGAAATCCCTTCCCGAATAAAGTTTAGTCTTTTATACACTACTCACTTTTTGAATTATTTCATGTTAAATTTCCCAAACATAACTTTCTTAGTTCCAAGCCATTTTTGCATGCCATTCTCGCTTAATATTTGTAATTTGAGTATGAATGCATAATCTGACAATTAGTATCTAAGATTGCAGGATACCCTCATAATCAGTTACAAACTTGTCATTCAGCAGGACTATCCATGGGTCCAACTCCAACCCAAAGTTCTAATTTTATGTGTTGAGACTCCATATTCAAATTCACCTGAACAATTCAATGAAAACGGAATCTTGGTTATTCCAGTTGTGTATCAGTGCCACCTTTAAGGGTTGAATCTTGAAACGAGGTGAGATATTCAAGAATTGAAGGGCTCAAGTTTTTATCTCTTATTATTCAACAAGGAACAAGCAAATTGTGGTGTTAAGATGTCAATTCATCGTCTCTAATGTATCAGTTCCATTTATAGATTTGATAGTACACAGAGAGATTCGTAATGTATGTAACTAGTCCTTTGAGGACCATTCTTTATTTGCCCCATAGTAGGAAAAGGGAGCAGGCAGTCTGGCTAGTGAAAATGAAGGACAATGACGAATATGTCCCTTTTTCTGAGATCATAAAAAAGGGGAGGCCCTTGAAAATTTTCCAATGCCGTAAAAACAATTTTTTGTTGGAAAGACAATCACATCAACCATGTCTTAAGAGTGTAATACTCATATAAACTTCTTAGGAACTAAGCTAAAATAAAAATGTCATAGCTTTCACATTACTCTCTTTGGAGGAGCCAAGAAGTGGAATAGTAAGTGTGCATCATGCAGGAATGCCCTGCCTGTCCTCGACATGAAAGATCGATTTGGAATGATTGACTCCCTTTTAAAGAGAGGTAATAAACCGAAGACCCAAAACCTATGATGGATGGGTGGATTTTATCAAAGAAGAAATTCTTGATCAAGAAATGATAAGGCCAGAGGATACACCACAGAAGCACGATGGACGGATAGAGGCTCCGATGCCAAGTTAGAGGGCCCTAAGGCTTCCCTGCCTGCAAAAAAACTATCAAGAGATCGAGGAAAATGTTGTGATTCGCGAGGCATCACACGCAGGGCCAGACAGGTATCCTGGTGAGGATGGAGACTCGTCCCCAACAAAATACTGCAGGTACTACCAGGTGTATGACCATGATACAACTACGGGTCCTAAGGGAGTGCCTTTTGAACGGTTTCCATTAGTGGAGGGGGCAGCGCTGCTAGTGTAGAGTCACTCTCCAAGCTTAGGTTGTCCCATCGGGGAATGTGAGTGGTTAGGTCCATTGTGAGGACATCATCTGGGGACAAGCTACCTTTTAGATAATGATTAGGTCGTCCCTCACCACTTCTCCGAACACAATTTGTATCCATTTTCACTTTAGGTGGTGGTGATTCGGAATGTTAAAATCTTCTAGCTGAGCTGAGCTGTTGCTCTTGCTAATCACTTTTACACATTGCATTCCTACTGCCCTTCTAAAATCATGAGAGATGAGTATCCGTCCACAATTGTAATATTATAAGCTCCAGAAACGAACACACAACTTTTATCAGCTGTACTATTTGTGACTAGCAAGACCCTTCACCGACTAACTATTAAAAATAGTAAAAACGTAAAATCAATTCAAGACATCAAAAGTGTATAAAAGACTAAATTTTATTCATAGATGGGGATCTGCCAAGAACCTTGATCATTTTGAAAAAACAGCAGCAACACTAAAACAATAAAGAAAAGGCTTAAAACTACGCCATACAAAAATGGCTTTGAACTAGACAGATTCAGACCACAAAACACTAAAAAATTCCTTCCAGTACCCAGTGGGAGCAACTGTGTTGGTATCAATAATGTCCCAGAAATTCGAATCGAGTAAATCAAACACAAAGAACACAAGTATTTTTTCGCCCGAAGGCCCGGATGTTCACCAAAAATGGCTATGTCACCCGTTGAGCTTCCACCTAAGTCGTTAACGCTCTAATCCACTAGAATCCAAACAAAAATATCAAAGTACAAGGATAATCGACCCAAAAAACACTCGATTTTGAAACCCTCAGACTTAGCCTCACTTTTCTCTCATTTTCAGGATTACACCAAGTAATCGAGTTCAACACAGAACAAAAACAACTAATTATTACAATAATGAGACTGGAAATCACCAAGAAGACCAGAAGACTCAAAATCACATAATGAAAACTAAGGGTTTTTAGAGAGAGATCACGAAGAAGACGAAAGAGACTGAAAAACCCTAGAATAATCTCGAATCTAAGAAGAAATCAGAGAGTTGAGAATATAAAAAGTCGTCAATGCATCCAACGGTCCAGCCAGCAACACTTGTCTTCATCTCAGCCTTCCATTAAAAATGTGTCTTTAGTTAATGCGAGATAGAAAACAAACATGGGCCAAACCGGGTCACATTTTATTGATTGGGTCAAGAGTTTACTTCAATTTCCATTTATTGGACTGCATCATTGGGCCCAAGAAAAAAAAGATGTTAAGCACATTTTAACAAACTGCCGCACTACAACCATACTGGCTCCGCTGCGCTTGAGATAGCGCACAAATATGGTTACTTCTAGATCAAATAGTGGAAAGTGTTCTTAACTATTTCCCAAAGAAGCTTGAATTCCTCATTGTGGTAGTCCATATTGGACGGGTCGATTGGTTCTTTCTTGAAAGCTTTTCTACAACTCATAACTTCTTGCAGAGCGTCATTTAATTCAACAAGAATGAACCTATAATGATTAATATCCAAGTACTTCCTCACCAATTGAAGATCACGAATGGCATCGTTGTAACTCTTGCAGCAAGCAATATACTTTTCTTGCAATTTAGAATCTTTGGTTTCCGTGTAAAGTCGATTGTACTGGGTGTGGACTGCATTGGACTTGTTCATCGCCAGGTCGATTGCAACTCCTGTTAGGCCCTTTATATCTGTGTTCAAACTTCTGGGATCTGATTTAAACTGATTCAAACACTTAGTAGAATTATGGGTTTTGGAGCAGATGTGCTGAATATCTTTTTCCTCTATTGAGTGGCACATTAAAGATGGAACTACAAGCAAGAAAAAGATAAACATGGAAATCAACACAGATGAGAAATTGTGTAGGAAACAAGCCATTTTGGCGTTCTTTTTCTTGAATTTTTTGATTTTTGTTTGTTTGTTTGAGTGACTAAGAAAGTCTATGACCATCTTTTTATAGTAACTAGTAGTAAGAACGTGCGTTGCACGTTTTATATATAAGACAAATGATATACATAATATTTTTAAGTACTAAGAAAGTTTTTTAAAGTAGTTGATGTAATTAATATTACTAAAGGAAAAATTAAAATTGTAAAAAAATATGTATATGAATAACACATTTTATGAAATTGTGCATATAATGTTAAAGGTTTAATAAATTGAAATGTAATATTTTCATTTGAATAACACTTCTTTGTACACAATATTTCTTGTCAACATCCTACAACTTTTCTTCTTTTTATTTTTTATTTTTAGTCTTTTATAAAAACTTTTGTTGTTTGCATTGAAACTTCACAAAAAAGTGTGAGATATAGTTGCCCATAAGATAATATATATTCAGAAATGTATATTCTAATAGTAAGCATTCTTCGTTCTTAATGATAATTGCAAGTATAGATGTGTTGAAAATTGTTCTCTCTTAAATTTGAATAAATATCCTTCATCATTTGTTTGAGTTAATGGGATGAGTGAATACTATTTGGCAACAATGTATTTAGGAACTCCTCTTGATTAAATTGATTTGTATTTAGATTCCACACAAAAGATAAAAATGAGAATCAAATATAAAACGAAATTACTAAAAAGAACATACCTTGAGGATGAAGGACTAAGATAATCGAATGTTTAAGTGAATTGACAATAAGTATGTCAAAAAATTACTAAATTCTATTACTACTACAAACAAATGGCGTGCTTAAATTCTTAAAATTGAATTGTTATCATTTTTACTTTATTTTGAATGGCAACTTCATATACATTACAAAAAATTTTCTTTAACATAACAAAATTCTTATTTGATCTATCTGAATATAAATATTTCAAATTAAATTTAAAAAGTAAAGTATGTATACATGTGACTATTAAAATGCCAAAATTGATGCATAATTTATATTCATTAAATATATTCAAAATCACAAAATATAAAAAGTTATACCTCATTTAATTTGTTGAAAGTAGTGACATATTTAATATGTTGCTTTGGTTTGCCTAAATTTAAGTAAATATATTTGACTTATTTAGATTCAATACGATCTGATTAGATTTGGTATCATTGGAGTGGTATCATTGCATGTACCCCTTTTCATAATAATCTTGTGAAAGTCGAAAGGAAATGATAATTAAAAATTATAAAATTAATTGGTACGAACTTAAAACAAAAGCTAGTTTTCTAAATATTTTTTTGCACATAGTATAATATAAAAAAATAATTTATAACTTAAACAAAATTATAAAGTCAAATTTAAGATCTTTCAGCATTTAATAATGTTAATATTTTTAGTAATATTTATATATAATATAAGTTTAATAAGCATTAATGATACTTAAATTTTTTTTTAATATATCATATAACAATATTTTAATATGATGACATTAAAATTTAAAACATACATTTTTTAGTATGATATGACTAATATTCTATCATTATAATTGATTAAAAAATTTTCTGATATGCCTACAGAATTTTAAAATATCAAAACACTTGGACAAAAAATTGTGGGTTGCCACATAAACCTTAAACTATTTGATTATGCAATTAAATTATTTACATAATTAATTTTTAATTATAATTTTGCGTTAAATCCAATACTCAAAATGAAATAAAACAAAAAAGCTGGGAGGCTATGTGTTCAAGAGCTTTCTTAATTATTAATAGTCATGATTAATTAAATAATAAAAATTATCTTTTCTACAAATTAAAGGTAACAGTACTAAGTGAATGCAAATTATAGAAATGGCTATAATCAATAAAATTAATATCTCAAAAATTATTCATATTCTATGGATATGTGTATTGAATCGAATTTGTAAGGGTTAAAAATTCTGAGAATATGTCACTCAAAATTTGGGAGAATCTAATTTCAGATTTTGATGATTTTTTTTCTCTTTATCCAATATTTAAGTGAAGAAATTGTAAATTTTAATAAGCACCAAACTGTTTTTCAGACTGATAACTCATGCCTAAATTTATTGCAAGTGAAATTGATATTAGGATTTCCAATTCCTCAAAACTAACATTTATTATTGTACAACTGTAACAATAAGAAAGAAATTATGTTCATAAATCAACGAATATCATAAAGAAAAAATATACAAAATCCGAGTTGAGGAAATAAAGAAAAATTTATACTGCATTAGATAACCGAATGCAAGTAAACTTTAGTTAAAAATATAGTATTTTAAAAAAATAAATTGAAAATAACTATCCAATATAATAAATCTTTACATAATTCCCACTATTAAAATTCATCATTGAAAAAAGTAAAAAGTTTATTATTGGTTATTGCGCTCTATAAAAAAAAAGAAAAAAAAGAATGGCCGTTATTTTGATCAAAAGAGACCATAAAAATTTATGATTAATAATTATACATCAACAATTACATAGAGAAAATAAAATATGAAGAAAAATAATTTATAAATACATACTCAGTATATGATCTGTGAGTGATGAATTATTAATTCATAATTGAGAATTAAAGAGTAAGGAAGCTCTTATATAGTTTTTTATTTTATTTTTTCATTTCTTTCATTTGTGCTAAAACTTTTGTCGAAAAATATCAAATCAAGGAAAAATATTTATATTATGGACAATAAGATGTCCTAATTATGTATTTGATTAATAAAATATTTAAAGATTATGATTATGGATTGAATTTATTATTTTCAAAAGAATTTTTTAGAAATGCAATACTATTTTTAATGTGTATTATTAGGTTTGAAAATATTTAATTGTGTTAGTAGCTTTATTTTTTATTCAATTCTATATATTAATATTAATCGACTTAATAAAATATGTCATTTCAAGAAATTATATATATAAATAGCATTATGGTAATTTCTTTTAATTGTGTATGATAACATTTTTATTAATTGTGTGCTAATAATTAGTAATCATTGTATTCAGTGGAATTAATTGACTTAATATTTGAAAGCAATAAGAATTATTAATTATCTTATCTAGGAGTTATAAATTGAATATTAAGGTTATTGTTCACCAAAAATATAAAAACGTAAAAGTAAAATTTGAAATCGAATGTGTATCATCCATTCACAGTTAGGTTATTGAAAAATGATTTTTTTTTTGTATCATATTTTATCAAATTAATATAAATTAATGGTGATTAAAAAGCTGATGGATTATTATAAAAATGACTTTTCATCTAATATTTATTAAGGAAACATTAGTTTAGGGGATTTTTTATTTTTTTATTTTTTTACTGTTATGTTTTATTTTCGATGAAATCTTTTAGGAATGCCTTTTAATCTAATTTTATTGTTTTTATAAATGTTATATATTAATATTAATTGATTTAATAGTCTATGCCATTTCATGTTAATTATATGTGGTCTAGTTATAATTTTTTTTAATATAAGTTTTTATTAATCGTATACTAATAATTAGTAATAATAGTGTTTAGTGGAAATTAATTGACTTAATTTAAATGATAAATAATTTTAATTTTAATAATAATTGAATTTAGTTGAAATAAATTTAATTTTAAGGGTATTATTGACAATAAACGTAAAAATATAAGGTAAAATGAAAAAGTAAAGACATGAGGATAAATGAGGGTATATTGGACTTAAAGCTAAATTTGTAAGGGTACAATTGGTGATCAAAAGTTTCTCCTCAATCCCAACTTTTAATATTGTAGATTAGCTCATAACAAAAAATACGTCATTACTTGAAATTTATTGTTCTTTCTTAGGTTACAGTGCCTAATTAATTTTATTTTGGTTACATAACATTAATTTTCTGCTGGTACATTAGGGAAGTCTTAAAACAACAAATGCAATAAAAATATGCAGCTCAACACGAAACTATTGTAGCGTTTAAACTTTGAAATAGAGTTTCGCTGTTCAGGCTCAATTTTTAAGCTAATTTAATTGAGTGAATAAAATATGCCGGATGTGTACAACTTTAAATTTAAAGTCAGTTGTCTTATTGCATGCATTTGATCAGGCCATTATTCAGAATGGATTCTGAGTACCTGAGGCTTTTTTGTTTTTTTGTTTTTTTGCCTTTTGCAGTTATCCTCTATGAAAATGCATTGAATTAACAAGGATTGACATGAGTTAATACACTGAATCAGAAAGGGAATATTGAACTATAATCATTTCTGAGAAAATTGAAATGAGAAAGGGGATGCAAAATTCAACTTGAAGGTATTCATGCATCGTTTTGTTAATTATTTGAACAGGAGAATATAAGGATTTCTCAAATTTTTTGCAGAAAAAGTCAGATTGTAGCCTGGGATTAGTCTACAAAATATTTCCTGCAAAGAGTTGCACCTTAGCCCATGAAATTGTTGATAGGAAGCAACAAATCAAAATCTACTACATAACAATGAAAGGAATTCCAAGCATTGGACAATATTAGTAATTAAGTGACTGCTGCTTCTGTAAATCCATGACAGCAGTGACTACGGGAAAGATACTAAACTGATCAAGTACTGGAGGCCCTGCTTAATCTCAGATTCAAAATAAATGTAGAAAACATTTCAACAAAGAAAAAAGCATCAGCCGTTAACAAATAAATGGATAGTATTTCTTAAAACGCATATGCAGAAGCATTATTGATGGGACCGTTAAAGTGTATCAAAGGCTTATTTGTTTTTTTCCAAGTATTGTGACTAAAAGTTGTAGAAGAGATGACAAGATTTTGACTCGTTTTTCGACAACGTGGAGATTGTTGGATAATTGTCTCAAAAGTCAAAAGATAGAGGACTTCTATTGCAAATAATAAAAAGTTAGTTATTTTATGGAAGACTTCTAATTAAAGTTGAGAGTAAAATCCTTACAGAATTTGATTTCCAATTTACAGCTGATTTTGGGACTTGCATATGAAGGAATCCTTGTTGAGTTAAACGAGTTTTGTTTGAGTTTAAATAAACTCTTTTACTTGGTTATTGATCCTATAAATAGTGGATGTATTTCATTATTTTGAGTATGGCCAGAGAGTTGATCTGAAAGAAAAATATTGTGAGCCTAACATCTTGAGACTTTTCGTACATTGGGTAGAAAAGTTGGTGTACCAAAGTTCGGGTTTATTTTTTTCTTTGTAATACTTTGGGATTAGGTTGGTGAGTGAAATTCTATATGATTATAACAATTTTTCATATAGTAAAAAGTTTTTACGGTCCATTTAATTTGTGCGTTATATTCTTTATTTTTCTTGTTTGCTAATATTCTTCTGAACAACAAAAGATCCTACGGGTAAATAGAAATAAAGGAAATTGGCGCAAAATTTCCCAACACATTACGCAATGCTATTGCCTTTGCATCCTCTACTTCATAGAATCTCATTGTTTTCTTTGATTGAGCTGTCATTACCATTCTTCTCTCATTGAGAATGATTGCTAATGAATTGATGAAGCCATTTTCTTCCTTAGTGGAAACATTTGTGTTGAGTTTAAGTCCACCCGTTGATGGAGGTGTCCATCTAATATTCATCCTTTGTCGCTTCTCATTTGGATGAGTAATAGTTGCCTTATGTCCCCCATTCCATTAGACAGGCTACTGAGTTTTCAATGGTATGTGGATCTCATGGCGCTTCTCCATGTATTATTCGATTTCATTCGCCTTAAATACAACATAATTCAACCAATTCAGATATCCTACAGTCTTTGGAAACACCAAGAATTCCTGCATGTCATCCACGCCAAAAAATTATTATATGCATTTTCTCTTTGCAGGCATAATGTTTGGGTATTTTTTAATAGAGACGAATTTAGTTATGGAGAATTTATGTACTGATCATGGCAGGCTTCAATGTTTCAATTTCTTAATGAATTTTAATTGATTAATTCTACACACACCACAGATTTTGGTGAATCATAAGTGTGCATAGGTTATCTTTCCTATCCTTGTCAGTAAGATGAGTAGAAGGGACTAGACAGAATACACACACACACACAAAGGACCAGTAATGTGCTTGGATTTGGTGTTGGTTGGTTCTTGTGACACTTTTTACTGTTGGTATTTTTATTGGTCAGCTTTAGTAAATGATAACTCTCTCTTTGTTTAATCTTTGGTTATTTAGTCATTTTCCAATTCTCATTACCAAAGCGGTTGTAGTGTTGCCACGTCCTTGGAAATAGTTCATTTCGATCTAGTTGCCCCGTCAAAAGCGGATGGACAAATTCAACGTAACGTGAGAGTTAGGGGACTTCAAAGTCAACTACAAACTCAGTCAAAAAAAGTGGGAGCATTAAAAGAAAAGGTTGAGTCACTTCTCAAACTATCTCAACTGGTTATAATCTTTTGCCATTATATATACTATGGTAATATTGCTTAATATAACCAATTACATGTAGCTTTACTTTTATAATTTTTGTCTCATCTTACAGAATATGAGGTTTTTGTACCCTAAGTTATTAAATATTTATTCAATATAAATCCAAAATATATAGCATACTAATTTAAAAAAGAATATATTTTTTTACTATGAATTTTTAGTCACACCAAGGAAGTGATGTCCAAGGAGGTACTGCACATTTGAAAAATACAAGCTGTCAATTATTGTATTGGTACATGTTTGAGGAAGAAATTGTAGCGGAAGGGTTCCATGTAGGTAAAACCAAGCAGAACTCCTACATTTGTGCAAGGTGAATTCTGTTTAGTATGTTAATAATGCATTCTAGGTAGTTCAATGAAATGGAGATTTAAGAACAAGATGACATCTGTTTCCATTTTGTATTTTGTATGGATGAAAATTTGAAATGAAATTTTAATCTCAGTTTCGTGCACTATCAAAAGGATCTTTAATTTGTTGCTTAATTTGCATATTGTAGTATAGAAATTTAAAAAAATATATTCTAAATATATTGGTTAATGCCTTAACCTATTTGCAACATTGAAAAAATGTTGTTTTGCACTCTTTTGCAACATTTTTTGAATATTGATATAAAATGTCGCTAAAGACCTACTTGCAACGTTTTATAAACGTTGCAGAATACCTTTTTGCAACACTTGAAAAACATTGTCATATACTTCGTCTCTACAACAATACCGAGGTTTGCAACAGACGTCTGAACATTGCAAAAGGTCTTTGGCAACGTTTTTTAAACGTTGCAAAAGGCTTTTTTCGTTGTAATGAGACCAAAGCTCAAAAAGTCCAAATGCTAGGTTAAAAAACGTTGCAAAAGGCTTTTTTCGTTGTAGTGAGACCAAAGCTCAAAAAGTCCAAATGCTCCGCTATTGCACATGGAAAAAGTTGTTGCCATCCCATATCGCATACGAATCTATATCTAGCCTTTCCTCTATGTTTTTATCAATACCCCGCTTATTGTTCCATGTAAACGGGGTCCCAAAAAACCTATATCCGCTAATGCACAATCTGCCAAGGTTTTATCCATTCCCTCTTTCTTTTCTTCCATTGAAATAGCTCCATTAAAATCGCCACTGCATACCCATGGTACAGAGCTCAATCCCCGTAGTCTGCGAAGTAATTCCCATGAGTTGTGTCCTAATTCTGGACAAGGATGTCCATAAAAACCCATAAACCTCCATCCCACCTCATCTGGTTGGGTTACTAATGCATCAATATGTCCACCTGAATAAGATTGGATACCCACTTTCCACCTCTCTCGGCACAATAACACTCGGCTACCACTTCTTCCTATAGAATCCACCAAAAAACCAGTCCATACCGACTTAAATTTCAATTCGCTCTCCATTTGCCATATGATTTGATTTTCTGAAAGGAAAACCAAATCTAGGAAAAGCTTGAGAATTAGGCCTCTTAAAGTCAATAACGAATGAGGGTTTCCCATTCTCTGTACGTTTTGACAGAGGCAACTCATTGTGTTCGGCGGTCCTGCAACACAGAACTCACCAATTTTTCAAAGTTAACCATCTCTTCATCCAAAACAACCTTCAGTCTTTTGTTTTACTACTCATTTTCGCATTTTTTCCAATCACATCATCCGCTCTACCACTATTGTATTCTGCACTTTTATGTTTAAAGTGGGTGTAATCCCGTCCCATTCCATTTGTAAGTGCATCATATTGTAGGCGTGGGTAAATATCAAAGATAGTTATAATTGACTTACCTTGACACTAATGGACAGGAAAGAGATAACAATTTCATTATTGGTAGTTGGAGCAGTGAGAGAATTGCTCATAGCCATAGGTGGTTCATCCGTGATATATGAAGGATTGAAATTTGTGACTTCTTTATTAATGATTGGATCAGATGGCTTGGGCATCTATCAATTCTTTTCCAGCCTTTCTTTTTATGTGTAATTTTGTGTCTAAATAGTAAGCTCAATGTTTCTTCTCCATCCATAGCATTATTTTTGCCCAAATCACTCTTTTCCATATACTAATCACGTAGACATTTTGGAAGGAACGTAATCAATTTTATCATGTAACTTCTACAGATTTCTTGTTGACTATGTCCTCCAACTTTTGGAATATGATTTTCTTTCGACATTAGAATAATCTCCGGTTGACCGTTTATCGTCGACCATTGCCACCATCTCCATTGCCACTGCAGCAGCTTCCGACGAAATACTCCGCCTACCCATGCTTTCGTACCGATTAGCTTAAGAAGAGGAGTTCATTCCTTGCTGCCCTTCCATGTTCCCTTCGTTTTGAGCCTCGTTCTCCCTACTTACCCTCTCCTATGACCATCCTCTTCCGCTTCGGTTTCTGTTTTATTATGCTTCGCAGCAGATGGGCGATTTCTTCCTCCAAGTGGTTGAGCTCTAATCCACTCCCCATATTTCTGGTCAACTCCGTTGTGTCGCTCTCCTTCTGTCACACAATCAATAATTTTATGGCCAATTATTCCACAGCCGAAACAGAATTCCAGCAACCTTTCTTACATAAATGGGAAGCATCCTTCTCAGAGGCTTTGTTATGTCCAATTTTATTCGGACATGCATCACCGGAGTCTCCAGATCCACTCCCTCCACCAAAGTGATAACCTCTCCGCAACGCTGTGCACAATTTTCAGTATGCATTACAAGTTGTACATTATGAACCTGTATCCAAAAACTAAGCGTGTCGAAATCCATTGTAGCAATCTCTCCAAGCCTTTTTGGTTTAACCAACGCAATCAAATGTTAGTTGAATGTCCAGGGACCACTAGCAAATATCCTCTGGCTATCATCCGCACTGCCAAAATGAAAAACAAAGATATTTGAACGCTTTGTCGTTCAATCCGTATCCTGTGTGTTATTCTCTGACACGATCTGTCCCGAATCACTCTAGTAGATACGAAACGTGACGTGTGCTGATGATAGATACTGACTAAACGTCCTCAAATCTACCACCAAGGTTGACTATGAGTTACCAAAAAAAAAAAAAAGTGCCAAAGTCAAATGCTTATGTAAAATATAATGCATTGGGCCCAAAATAATTACTTCATGCTTTGTCAACATGAATCATAACACTCAATATATCATGTGGCAATTTGAAATCATTAGGCTTCTCCAGCTATAAAGAATCAGTTGCTACATGTAGGAAAAAAAATTACGGAAAAATATATGAGTTGATAGTTCAGTGAGTAGAGAAATTCAAAAATAATTATACTTTTTCATTTTTACATTTTTATCGAAAATCAAGCTCATATCACTTAATAATTCACAAGATAATATTATATAATTATAACCAAAAAGTGAGACATTCACATATCGTCATAAAATATCATCTCAAAGTCAAGCTATAAACATCAACTGATAACTGCACTATAATCTTATCATATCAAATTTACTGAAAAATTCACCAAAAATGTACACTCTAACACGACCCATCCCGAATTACCCTAGTGGACCCGAAATGTGACGTGCGCCGATGATAGATGCTGACTAGATGTCAAATCTATCACCAAGGCTAACTAAGAGTTATTTCAAAAAAATGCAAAAAAAATCAAATGCTTATGTAAAACATAATGCGATGAGCCCAAAATATTTACTTCGTGCTTCATCAATATTGGTTATAATATTCAACATGTCGTGTGGCTTTCATTCCGAAATCATTAGACTCTTCCAACTAAAAAGAATCAATTTTCACCTGTAGGAAAATTACGGGAAAATATATGAGTTGATAACTCAATGAGTGAAGAAGTTTGAAAATAATTATACTTTTTCAATTTTACATTTCTATCGAAAATCGAGTTCATATCATTTAATAATTCACAAGATAACATCATGTAATTATAACCAAAAGTGAAATATTCACATAAGGTCGTAAAATATCATTTCAAAATCATGATATAACATCAGCTGATAACCATGCTATAATCTCATCAACTCAAACGTGCTGAAAAATTCAACAAAAATGTACCCTCTGACTGATAATCCGCCTCTCGAGTTAAGAACTTTCGCCACGGGCCTTTGGCCCCCTCCGTGAACGAAAGTCGGTTTCAAAGACCTCTCATAATCAATTCTAGAACACGGCCAAGGCTCCTCTATGAACTATATGTACACGATCAAAATCAATGTCAGGTCAAGACTCACCGTGTAGGATAGAACATGGCCAAGGCCCCTCTGTGAACTAGAAGAAGTATATAATCATGGGTACTTTTCTGGCCGATCTCAATATTGCGTGTCTCACATATCAAACAACTCTCAATATCACGTGTCTTACATAGCAAGTCACAAATATGCCATAAATAATCTTTAATATTCCACATGTATCATAATAAAAGACATTTTCATAATAACCATATAATTCGAACACATAATTGCACATACTTTGACAATATACTTAATTTATAAATATTTTTAAAATATTTATATTTTTCCACTCACAGAACTATGTTCGCAAAATTAACTCGATTGGTAAGTTGTCCCGATGTCAATATCGCCGCCTGAAATATGATATAATTTTTAAATCAACAATTAATTATTTTAAGAAATTTCAATAATTAAATAGGCAATACCCAAACTTAATCATTTCACGTTTGGACGATTTTTACAGTCTCTTTAATAACTAAAACTAATTTTTCTTTCATCTTACTTAATTTCATAGTTTATTACACTTAACCCCTTCAATAAACTTGAATTTAATCTAACAATCTAGCAACTATAAAATCAAACATAACTTGACAATAAGTAACTTTTTACTTAATTTTTAAGATTGAGGAATTCAATCCTAATAATGTAGACCACTTATTTTCTAACAACATAGGCGAACTTTCTTTTTTTTTTTTTTTTTTTTTTTTTTCTTTCCTTCCTCTTCTCCTTTTTTTTTCTCCTTTTTCCTCTCTCTCTCTCTCTCTCTCTGTGCGTGTTTTGTTTGTCTTTGGTGTGTAATGGATTGGATTACACACACACACACATATATAATTACAATGGGAATGGATTTGTTTTGGGCAAACCGCCTACAGTTTCCTTTTCCTTTTTTTTTTTTTAAGATATCAAATTAAGGTATTTCAAATTTCACCCCATAACTATAATTACAATACAAGTCCCCAACCTTTATATAATTTAACATTTAGTCATCTTATTTATCATACTAGAAGCTAAATCCCAAAAAAAAAAAAATTTATATCATTTTAGCCCCTCTTAAGTACTAGCAATTTCAAATTTAAACCCCATGAAAATCATTCCTCCAACTTAAATCCTTATTTGGCTTTAACTTTGACTATATAATTCATTGACTTTGACTGTAATTGAGTGAGGTGTAACAATCTTGCCACTTTCAAAGCATTTCGTCCTTGAAATTCAATCAACTAAGATTTGAATAACCAAATGTACAAAGCATACCTAATGAATGACTTTCTGTAATAACCTTAACTAGACACAATTCATTCTTTCATATCTTGCATCCTATTTGGCTTTTCCGAGTTGAGATCTCTATAATTTCACCGATAACCTCAAAGCACAAGTTAAATCTAATATCTATTTACTAAGCCTTAGAAATAGACAATACTTTCTTTAATACCAAATAACCGTTGTAACTCCACCATTAAACAATTAGGCCCAAGTTTTAAATAACACCTCAAGGAGCAATATATTATATTCTCAACTTTTCATTTTACCCCATCGTAGAAAAATTCAATTATTTCCCAATTTAAAGTTCAAGATACGACCTTTCATGTTAGCCGAAATCTTCACCTCCCTTTTTATTTTCACTATGACAATGGTCACATATTAAGATTCAATAGCTTTCTTTTGCAACTTTCGTCCCAAAAATAAGCTTTCGAAATATGTAAGCATCATATATAACCTCAAAAGAGTTATTTGTAGCGAGTTCTTATATGCCAACTTCAATTTTCACCATTTCAAATAAAAATATACCTTAAACTCCGATGATAGTAAGTATCGATGTTTCTCGCAATGCGATGACACCACATTTCCTAAATTCAACCCCAATATAAACAACTATAAATCATGTTTTAATCATGCTTTTTCAATAATCTATAGTATCATCCATAATTTATAAGTTTACTTCAAAATACTTTCTAAGCCTTAACATAAATCATTATCGTGAATCAATCACTTATCATCTTTAGATATAAGAGCAAATATTTCCTCAGAATTTCCTAATAGCACAACTTTTGACATTTCTATACCCATATAAATTTTGTTCTTTCTTTCTATGAAGAGAAAATAATAACATTTAATCATGAAAATCTATACCCTTATTCCATAAATGGGTCGTTGATTTATCATCATTGCATAATCCTTCTTGTATATCACATAAAGACCTTTAACTAAGATTATAACCCAAAGATACTGTCCCACAATTGAATAAAATTTACATTCAATGATCACCCTAAACTTCAAACTATTCGACATATCATCCATATATTCCATAGCAAATAGATCTCAATAAAAACGGAATACTTTATACGTGAAATCCAAATATACAATTGAAATTCACCCAAGAATTAAATCACTAAAAATTCATTAAATTCATCTTAACTTCAAAATTTTACTCAACGCTTCCAAATTATATGGAACATAACACAATACTCCAACAAACGGTCTTAAAAAAAATTAATTAACTTAATAACCCAAATCTTTCATCACATTACTTGCTATAGGGCAACCATTATATTCATTTATATGCTATCCACCATATCATGTTATGATCATGTAACCTTGGCATTTATCGTCATATTGTATGACCTAAAACATTTAATTATATCAATTTTCTTTAAGATCACAAAATAATAATCTTCCACACATCAATGTACCGTCAAGATTGCACATGTTAACTTTCCAATCTCAGTAAATTCCAACTTTATCATTCTCTACTCCTTTTTATTTCTCGATTCACATAAACATACCTAATTACACATCCATTTAATTATATTTCTTAAGCAACAAATCACCCAATAATAGGTAATCATTATGACGTTCATCCCTATTATTCTCACATTCCTTGTAATCAAACCATTCATAAATAATCAAAATAATTGGAATTACCGTTAATTTCCTTGATGCCTAAAATACACAATAACACATTGTCATCTATCAATCAACAAATCATCATTTTGTCTTCCCCAATTTCTTATCATATAGCATAAATATACACCATCATGATTTATATTATCATCCCGTATAAGTGGCCACAAATCACCACAAAATTTTGGTAACACTAATGACCATTTGGCTTCAAAATAATTAAGATTCCACGCTGGTTGTAAAATCTATAACTTCGAATGCTCCGCAAAATCATCAAAATCTGTTCAAATCTTAATAGGTTACATACACCATAGTTCCAATCCAACAACTAATAACATTTCCAATCATCAGATCATTGCAACTACCATACTTACATACTAGTCTTTCCTGGATCTGTTAAAAAAATATCTTTCTATCATTTTTTGTTCTATGCATTTGAGCTAGAGAGCCTGTGATTTCCGCCACCACGACATGTGATCATATGCTCTGAACATGAATGAACCATACAAATTGTCGAAACTATGATCTGATACCACTTTAACACAACCCGTCCCGAATCACTCTAGTTGACCCGAAACGTGTCGTGCGTCGATGATAGATGCTGACTAGATGTCAAATCTATCACCAAGGCTAACTAAGAGTTATTTCAAGAAAATGCAAAAAAATCAAATGCTTAGGTAAAACATAATGCGATGGGTCCAATATATTTACTTCGTGCTTCATCAATATGAGCTATAATATTCAACATGTCATGTGGCTCTCATTCCGAAATCATTAGGCTCTTCCAGCTAAAAAGAATCAATTTTCACCTGTAGGAAAATTAACGAAAAATATATGAGTTGATAGCTTAGTGAGTGGAGAAGTTTGAAAATAATTATACTTTTTCAATTTCACATTTCTATCGAAAATCGCGTTCATATCATTTAATAATTCACAAGATAACATTATGTAATTATAACAAAAGTGAAATATTCACATAATGTCGTAAAATATCATTTCAAAATCATGATATAACATCAGCTGATAACCATGCTATAATCTCATCACATCAAACGTGCTGAAAAATTCACCAAAAATGTACCCTCTGACTGAAATGTATAATCCGCCTCTCGGGTTAAGAATTTTCGCCAATGGCCTTTGGCCCCCTCCGTGAATAAAAGTCGGTCTCAAAGACCTCTCATAATCAATTCTAGAACACGACCAAGGCCCCTCTGTGAACTATATGTACATGATCAAAACCAATGTCAGGTCAAAACCCACCGTGTAGGATAGAACATGGCCAAGACCCCTCTGTGAACTAGAAGAAGTATATAATCATGGGTACTTTTCTGGCTGATCTCAATATTGCATGTTTCACATACTAAACAAATCTCAATATCACATGTCTTACATAGCAAGTCACAAATATGCAATGAATAATCTTTAATATTCCACATGTATCATAATAAAAGAGATTTTCATAATAACATAATAAAAGAGATTTTCATAATAACCATATAATTCGAACACATAATTGCACATAATTTGACAATATACTTAATTTATAAATATTTTTAAAATATTTATATTTTTCCATTCACAGAACTATGTTTGCAAAATCAGATCAATTGATAAGCTGTCCCGATATTCGTATTGCTGCCTCAAATATAATTTTTAAATTAACAATTAACTATTTTTAATAATCTTAATAATAAATAGGTGATACCCAAACTTAATCATTTCACGCTTAAGCAATTTCTAAAGTCTTTTTAATCATTAAAACTAGTTTTTTTTTCATTTAACTCAATTTCATAGCTTATTATACTTAATCGCTTCAATAAAATTGAATTTAATGTAACAATCTGACAATTATAAAATTAAATATAACTTGACAGTAAGTAACTTTTTACTTACCTTTCAAAGTTAAGGAATTCAAGCCTAATAATGTAGACCACTTATTTTCTAACAACTTGGCAAAATTTTTCTAATTTTTTCTTTCTTCTTCCTCTCCCTCTCTCTCTCACAGCTTTCATTTTTCTCTCTGTGTGTTTTTGTGTGTTTGTGTGTGTAATTGAATGGATTGATATAATCAATTCACTGCCTCCCTATTTTTTTTAATTCTTTTTTTTTTTTTGACATGTTTGGCCCCATTTTTTTTTTTTGTCTTATTAAATTAATGTATTACATTCTCCATATAGTCTGGAGAACATTCTCCAAAACTTCTTGATTAAGTGTCTGATGCCCTATTATTTTACCTACTAGGCAATGATCAAGACATAGAATCCCATCTTCGTATGATTCACGTTCCACTTGGATTGGTTTCCATCCTTGCCGTCAAGGTCTAGATCAGCCCACTACTTCAAAAGGATTTCGAGATCCATGACTGGGAAAATAATAATTGGGGAAAAATCTCAACTGAAGACATAAACAGAGGCAGATGCCACTAACACCCATCGGCAACTATATTTCTCCTCTTACAGTCTCATAGAGAGCGTTTCTATGAATAAAAATTCTATAACACCAATTCTTGTAGTTGACAATATCTGAATGAATTTGATGATATATTGAGGCTGAAATCTAAACCTAACCAAGTTGAAGTTCAAGGTAAAGTGAGTGTTAATATCTTAGAATATGAACACCAAGTGAAAGTGTTGACATCTGAAACTTGAGAAGGGGGAAAACATTGTTCTCTTTGTTGTTTTTAGATAATTTTTAGTTTTTAATTTTTGAAAACACTGAAAACATGTTTACTTACGTATTTTCAAAAATGAATTTTCGAAAACGCGGAAAAAAATTACAAAGAAAATGCAAAACGGCCTTTTAGTCATTTTGGCTAATTTTAGTAGAAATCAAGCCAAAACTTCAAAATGCAGAAAGGATAGCTTAGTTGGTTAAGTCACGAATTTTCTTAAGGTCACGAGTTCAATTCTATTTCAGTGCAATTCAATACAAAGGAATTTTCTTTTTATATGCACAGTACAAGAAATCTCAATTAAATTCCGCATTTTTTTTGCCAATAGCTGGATAGCTCTGTTGGTAGAGTCATAGATTTTGAGATGGTCATGAGTTCGATTCCACCAACCTACTTGCAATACAAAGGATTTTTTTATATGCACAGTAAAAAAAAAAAAAAATCTTTCAAATAAATTGGTAGGTGGTTGAGATTCAAAATCGGGTCACCAGCATGGAGTTTTAATGTCTTAATCACTATGGCAACAACTTTTGCTTTGTTGTATTAGTAAATAAACTCTACATATATTGAATAATTTCTTTTTTTTTAGTTTTTCAAAACTAGAAAGTAAACCGTTTTTCAATTTTTTATATTTGAAAACAATTTTTCAAAATGATAAAAAGAACGTGTTTTCAACAATCTCAAAATGGACATTTAAAACACAAAATCCAAAATGAATTCAAAATTCAAAACTGAAACACGAACAGAACAACCCCTAATTTGATTGAGTTTTGCACACAAACTGAATATGCAGATATTGAAATGAGAGAAAATGGAAAGGCAGTTTTTCAACGTTTTCCACAATGGAATTACTCTTAGTTGAAGTCACCCAAGCCTCTCTCTTATCTTTCCGTTTCCCATGTCTCAATATTCCTAGTTTAATAATTTGTTCAATAATCTCTTCTATGTAGAATAAAAACAATTTTTACATATGACCCTATTATATTTTATGAATGATGTGAATTTGTAAAAATGCGTAAAAAGCTATGATATTGAATTAACTACAACACAATATACAGGAGTATATCCTACCTTCTATCAAAATTCGCCACAATGTGCTTTACATTTCGAACCTCCCGAAAACAAAACAAGCCACCGTTCAATTGGTGATCAAGCATTTAATGACAATAACACAATAATGATTATTCAAATTAAATAAATAGTTAGAGTTACAAACAAGAATGCTTGATTAAAGCTTTTAAAAACAAGGTTTCATCTTCATCCTAGCATTAAGAAACCTAGCCAAGCGTAATTGAGTTAGAAAAAGACATTTTCGATATAAAAATAAATCATCAATAGAAGTATATAGAAGAATAGTCTTGATCTTCGAATCTCTTAAATGATTCTCCTTCTTTCTTGAAAATCAAGAAACCTGATGTATGTCTTCTTTCTTGAGATAGGTCATGGTGTTTTTGTCACCAAAATTCTCCTTGGTTCTTCCTGGACTTGCGGTATCGGGGAATTTGCTTAAAAACCCTACTCAACAATAATGTTTGGTAAAATAGGCTATGGTTAATACTTTTTGGTTAACTAGCCTTTAGTCTATTTTATTATGTGTTAAAAGTCTTTTACACCCTTCATTTGAAATATCTAAAACATCCCAATCTGAAACAAAAATTAACCAAATCCCCCAAACATAACTCCCCACTTTCATTCTAACTTTCTGTTCACAATTTAAAACCAACGGGAAATTGGCATACTGCCTTTTAAACGATTGAATGTCGTTTTAACTAATTTTCATATTTTTATCACTTTATATTTCTTCGTATCCACATAAAAATTAATTAAAACAAGTTTTAACTATATTTTGAGTGCTATTGAGTGTTCGTGATCCAAAACGACATACTGTCATTATAAACAATTTGATGATGTTTTAACTAACGTAAATAATTTTCCACTAATTTATAGTGAAATCGAGATCCCATAATTCAAAATGTCATGCTGCCGTTTTAAATGATTGGGTGTCGTTTCAACTAATTCGTGTCTGTCTCACTTTATTTTCACTCGTATGCACATGACAATAAACGAGTAGAAGTTTTCATTACATTTGGATCCGAGTAAATATATAAAGTTCACAAGATAATGATCAATACTGTTATTCTGTGAATAAACTGAATTAAACATAATTACAAACGAAAGTAAGTTAATATCAATTATATTTCAATTATGAGATAAAATATTCAATAAATTGCCTTGTTTAACCTCTATAAGTCTTTTAAGATGTTATAAATCTGATCGACTCATTTTGTAGTGAAATTAAGGCTCCGTCATCCAGAATAGCATTATGTCTTTAAAAAGTTAAATAATTCAAATTCCAAGTATGAGATAAGATACTCCACAAATTAGCTCATTTAAATTTTATAAATCTTATATGATGTTCCAAGACATCAACTCATTCTGGAGTGAAATCGAGACCCCATAATCCAAAATGTCATGCTGCCATTTTAAATGATTAAATATCGTTTCAACTAATTTCATATCCATTTCACTTTATTTTCATTCATATGCATATGAAAATGAACGGATGGAAGTTTTAGTTACATTTGGACTTGAGTATCGATACAAAGTTCAATTGATAAATATCAACACTATTGTTTCGTTAGTAAATTGTATTAGACTTAACTGTGAACTATATAAAGTGCACGCGATAGTAACAAACAATATTGTTTCGCAGAAAAATTACACTAGAATTGACTGGAAATGAAGGTAAGAAACTTGAATTTTGTTATATTTTATTATGAGTTCAAATGCTCAATAAATTAGCTCATTTAACTTGCTAACGTCTTTTAAGATATTCTAAAATATAATTGACTACTTTTAAAATGAAATCGAGACTTTTTTTTTCCAAAACAACGTGCTGTCGTTTTAAATGGCTGGATACCATTTCAACTATTTTTGCATTAGCTTCACTTTATATTCGCTTGTGTCCATATGAAAATGAACAAATGCAAGTTTTTCACTAAATTGAATACTAGCTTTGATACAGAAGTTTTTTTGATAGTGACCAACAACATTTTTTCGTAAGTAAAGTAAAGTAGACTTCACTATGAACGAAGATAAGTAATCAAATTCCATTATGTTTCAATTACAAGATAACATACTTTATAAATTAGCTCGTTTAGCTTGTAAAAAACTTTAAGATGTTCCAAAATATGAGTGATTAGTTTAGGAGAGATATAGAGACTTTGCGACCAAAACGATATGCCATCATTTTAAATGGCTAGATATGGTTTCAAATTGTAATGGTCGTCTGATTGCTGAATTTCTTGTTTTGGAAGTTATGTTAGTTGATGTGAAAAGTATTGGAGTGAAAATTCTAATTTATTCTTGATACTTCCACTAAAATGATGGAGTTCCATTTTCAAATCTATATAAACAACATGGTGCCATTTTTCGTTTGCGTGTATGATGAAGTTGCCTACAACTTCACCACTGCAAAATATGAATAGGGATACGAAAGGTCATCATTTTTTAACACAATGCAATAAACATCACAATAAGAAGAGTAACCACCTTTTCTACTTCTAAATTGTTAGCTTTCATTCTTAATTTACTGTATGTTAGTACAAACTACAACCTTCAAACTAGCAGATCTAATGATAAATTTAAATAAAATTTAGAAGGCAACAAGAAGTTACATTTCAATCTCACTTAAAATAAGGATGATTCTTTCACTAGTCTTTGGCATCACTTTGTAAGGATATGATCTTAGTACTTGATTCCGAAACCATTATATTTTTCAGTGAACGTCATTTAACTTCTTTCCCAAAAAATCAAGCTACCAAAGGGAACTCTCCAGTAAATGTTTTGCATTTGATCACATATTCAATGGGAATATTCAAACAAGTGTTCCATTTCTACAATTAAAAAATACAAAATGATCATGTTAAATAAGCTATAAACAAATATTAAAAATCTACCATAATACTGTGTGCTAATGTAGGAAGTGTTGGAATGAATATGGTAGAGTCTATTCTTGTTACTTTCATTAAAATGGTAAGGAACCAAGTGATATTTTGTTTAGTATATTTTTGTTACTTTCATTAAAACGGCAAGGTAACGACAAGACGACATTATACTTTGTATAGTTACGAAAGTAAGGAGTATAAAGAAAAACAAGTCTCCAAATATCACCTTTGACAACATATCATAATGCAATAACGTGGAAAGCAAGTCATTTCGCATGTACATTGAGAAAAAAATCGAAAATTTCTTTTTTATCTCAATAATCTAATAACATAATACCAAATATAGATGTAACCAAACCAAACTCGTCAAATGGATGACATAAGTCTGAATCTTGAAAGCAATATCCAATATAGTTTATATGCCAGAATAATTTCATAAACAATAATTAGCTGTTAACAACTTCAGAAACAACTTTCAACTAATGTAGAATATATTCCCCTTTTCATAGAACCACGTTATACACTAACCAATAAATTCATAAGCATATCGAAAAATCAATGCAAGCGGAACGTATGTTAATTCGACCAGTAAATCCACTGTGGAAGAGCTTCAATTTCCTCCATTTTGGTTGCTAGTGATAAACAAGCCACGGTTAACAACTGAAACCCCCATGCCTTACCTTTCAATAAACACCGAGAAAATTGTGACATATGAAGAATGGAGACAATAAGAATTTAATTACTATAAAACAAAATGGCATTTCAATTGGGAACTCACAAGCAACTCATACACAGATTGAAATCAATCAATGTAATTTATAACCAAACACAGATATAATGCTCCAAATCTATTGTAAGCATGAGCCTGGAAAGATCAATTAACATAACTCATTGATAAAAAATAAATAATTGCAATTATAAAAAGAGAGAAATAGAGAGTTGAACAAAATGCTCAACATCAACAAAGATAATTACATTGCCCAATAAAACATTAAATGAATGAATTATCATAAAATATAGCAAATCCAATGAGCACCTCATTTTCAACCCTCTTTTTAGATGAAAACTCATTAATGAAGGAAAACCCCATTTTTAGAAAATTGATGAGAAATATCAACAAGCACTAAAAGAGCATTAGAGATGAAAATGAAAACAAATGCTAATCAATGGAGAAATCAAATGAATTTGATCCAAGAAACATGAGGAGAATCAAAACCAATTTGATTGATTGAACAAATAATCAAGAAAAAAATCAAACAAATCTCAAAAAAATCACTTCATCTTGCACACCCAATCAACAACCTCTCTTTTTACACCCATATCTGAATCCCTGGTCGTGAGTCTACTAAGATAATCATCTCTGGGCAAGTGTTCCATTTCTCCCTCAACCATCAAACCAATGCTCTCTTCATTCACACATGGAAAATGAACAAATGGCTTAGAATCTGGTTCACCATTGACAAAGATACAAAGATCTGGGAGGATCAGACATACAAATTGTCCACATGAGATTTGCCTAGTCTCCTCCTCTGCCAACAGCAAATGGAAATCTGCCCAAGTAAAATTCAAGAGTGCTTACGCCTAAGCTAAATGGGAGGAAGGTATCGTCGCCTTCGAGAGAGGAGAGGAATTTAGGATTGAAGGGTTCAATCAATTTGGCTAAGGGAGAGGAAGATTTACTGTGATGGAACAAGGGTAGTTTAGGTAGTTCATTAATTTTGAACTAAAATATTTATTTAAAAATAAAAGGTTGAACCCCAACCTTGAGGGCCCCCACTGCCCCGTCTCTAGAGCTTTGTAAAGGAGGTAAATCACGAGATGTGCCTCAGCAGGCCAGGAACAAAAGCTGCCTGTATACTGCGCTTACAAAGAGTTCAATTTCATGTCTCAAGAATCGAACCCTCACACTACAGCTGCCAAAATTAAAATATTTATTTCAATACTTTAAGTCTGGTCAAAGGCTAAAATCCCAAAGCATATTATGAAATAGGCTATTTAATCAAATTTCCATGTGGTATATATATATTTTCTAAAAACCTAAAAACCCGACCCTTTATATATCCAAAAAAAAAAAAAAACTTAAAACTGCATTTTAAGTATTTCAGGCCATCCTGACTTCAAGATGCCTGCTCAATTCTCTGTTCTCAGTAAATGCCAGAATCTTCGGGCTCTGCTTTTTCCATGGAGCAGTCTCCAGTAAATCTCTCACAATTCATGTAGGACATTTCATTCATAAAATGAGTTGACTCCTAATTCAATTATGTATCCACTGGTGTATCACTTATATTTTGGAGACCTTTATTCCGAATGTTGTGGTCCAACTGCCTCACATATTCCACACAAATAGCCTTGTTTTGTCTTCAATTTTAAATTTTCTATATTTAGCCTTTTAGAATCTTCAATGCCACTCCAAAATTCTTTGGATCCTCTTGATTTCTCCTCTTTCTCATCCTCCATGTCTATTCTCACATTTGAGGTTCTATTATTACTCCTAAATCAGTGATTTATCACCGGTTTCACTGCTTTTATCACGATGCAATGTAAAGTCATTTTGTCCTACGAAACACAAACCAAATGCAATCAAGTAGAAAATGACAATAAACTCCTAGAATGCAGACAAAAGATCTTGGAATAATGGTCTAAATAAGTGTATAATCCTGTAAGCAAGCTGAAGTCAATTGTTCTATGAAGCAGGCCGCAGTAACATACATTATGAACTGTCACATAAGAGACAATGAATTTACATCTCAATACCACAATTTGCTTATTCCTTGTTCAATAATAAGAGATAAAAACTGGAACCGTTCAATTCTGGAAGCTCTCACGTCCTTTCAAGTTTCAACCCATAAACAAGGCACTGATACACATACAAGTGAGTTTGCATTTGGAGTCTCAACCCACACAAGTTTGTAATTGATTATGAGTGTATCCTGCAATCTTAGATTCTAATTGTCAGATTATGCATTCGTACTCAAATTACATTCCATTTTTATGCAAGCTCTGGTTGTTCAGTTTTCCTTCTAAATGTGTGAGGACCTGTTATTTTATTCTGTTCCACCAAAATCAATAAATCAGAATATTAAAAGAGACAGAAAAAAAAAGATGAAATAAGTGAAGAAAAAGCATACAAAGCTACAATCAACATCAACAAGTACAATATACTGCATTCTGACCACCCTACTGAAGTCATGAGAGGTGTAGACAACTTACCAGCTATACCATTTATGGATAGTAAGAGAATTGGCTGAGCAACTATTACTCAAAATAACATGAAATGATTCAAGAAATGAGAAGTGTATAAAAGACTAAACTTTATTCATAGGAAAGGATTTCCCAAAAACCTTGATCCTATAAAAACAAACATCAGCAAACTGTTATTGGAATTATGCCGTACAAAAATGGCTTAGAGCTACGACAGATTCAGACTAAAATGACCAAAAAAATTTCCTTCTCCCGCGGGGCAACTGCTCTACTAGACCCATACTGGCTCTGCAGTGCTTGGGACAGAGCATAATATGGTTACTTCTTGATCAAATAGTGGGAAGTGACCTTAACCATGTAGCAAAGAAGCTTGAATTCGTCGTTCTGGTAACCCATATTGGCCGGGTCGATTGGTTCCTTCTTCAAAATATTTCTGCAACTCATAACTTCTTGCAGGGCATCCTTTATTTCGACATTAATGAACCTAAAACGATTAATATCTAAATACTTCTTCATCACTTGAAGATCACGAATGGCATCATTGTAATTCTTGGAGCAAGCAATATACTTCTCCTGCAATTCAGAATTCTTGGTGTCCGCGTAAAGTTGATTGTACTGGGTGTGGACAGCATTGGATTTGTTCAACGCCAGGTCGACTGCAACTCCTGTTAGGCCCTTTATATCTGTGTTCAAGCTTCTGGGATCTGATTTGAACAGATTCAAACACTCTGTAGCATTCTGGGTTTTGGCGCAAATGTGCTGAAGATCTTTTTCCTCCATTGAGTGGCACATTAAGGATGGAACCACAAGCAAGAAAATGAGAACCATGGAAATCAAGACAGATGAGAAGTTGTGTAGGAAAGAAGCCATTTTTGCTCATTTTTTCTCTAGTTGTTTTGCTTTTCTTATTTGTTTAAGTGATTAAGAAAGTCTATGACCCTCTTTTTATACTAATTAGCTCAACAATAAATGTGTCATTACTTAAAATTTATTGTTCATTCTTAGGTTACAAAGATAAACTTTAAGGGCCCAATTAATTTGGTTTTGGTTACATATCATTAATTCTCTGCTGGTACATTGGGGAAGTCTTAATGTTGGGAAAACACCTCCCAATGAATGCCCAAAGATCAAACAAAGTTGACAAAGTGAAAATTTCCAAAACACTTGAAGAACAAGAAAAAATGAGGAAGAAATGAATTTCAATGGAATATATGATAATCAATGTGTTTGGATTACTTGAACAAGCCTCAAGTTAATCCCCAAGAAAGAAAATAACTTAGAATTTGTACCCAAGATGAACAACCTTCAACTTGTAGAATTCTCACCAAGTTTTCTCTCTTCTTTCTCTCTAAAATTCGAACCTAGGTCTTGAGTTGTATGAAAGGGGCAAAAAACCGGATATATATACTCTCTCGGGGCGCCTAGGCGCCAGGTTCCTGCTAGAGATAACACTCGGGGCGCCTAGGCGCCATGTGAGTGGCGCCTGGGCGCCTGGCAGACCCAGCCCCTTCTCCTCCCTTTCTTCCCAGCTTCCCAGCTTCTCTTCTTCTCACAATTCTCCACCTCGTACATCATTTGATAAACCTCAAATTTTGGACGAACACAAGAAGAAGAGACAAGCATCAACTCGGCTGCATCATTCAAACCATGATTGCCTACGTACCCAAAACTCGGGATCAAGCCTCCGTAGTTCACCTCCACCTTCTATACTCTCCACCTCATTTCAACCTCGCCCCGAAGGGCCACGCCCCTCTCGGGCATATCAACACGGACTAATGTGAAGCAAGTCCAAGCAATGTTGAAACTTGCTACTCGTCACCACTTTGGTTAACATGTCAGCTGGGTTATCATTTGTATGTACCTTTGAGAGTGAAATATCACCTTCCTCTATAACATCACGCACAAAATGATACCTGACGTCAATATGCTTGGTTCGAGCATGATGAACCGGATTCTTAGCCAAGTGAATCGCACTCTGGCTATCACACCACAAATCCACACAGTCCTGCTCAATCCCCAAATCATCTAGAAGACCCCATAACCACAATGCTTCCTTCACTCCCTCTGCCATGGCCATATACTCGGCCTCTGTAGTAGAAAGAGCAACTGTAGCCTGTAACATCGATCGCCAACTAACTGGGGCACCATGTATGCAAAACACATATCCAGTAGTAGATCGTCGTCTATCTAGATCACCCACATAATCAGAGTCCACAAACCCACTTATATGACATGCATCTCCACCAAAACATAAACCCGTATCCGCGGTACCTTTTAAGTACCTCAGGATCCACTTCACAGCTTCCCAGTGTGCCTTTCCCGGATTCGCCATGAATCTACTGACCACACTCACCGCCTGTGAAATATCTGGGCGTGTACACACCATGGCATACATCAAACTGCCAACTGCACTAGCATAAAGCACACGATCCATGCGTACCTTTTCTTCCGCTGTAGTAGGAAACTGTTTACCAGAGAGCCTGAAATGTGGAGCCAATAGAGTCACCATCGACTTTGCACCTTGCAACCCGAACCTAGCAATAACCCGCTCAATGTAGCCTTTCTG